>NC_045141.1:4724086-4840070 GCF_008831285.2 Nymphaea colorata | reverse complement strand
ATCTAAATCTTTCCTATATATACAGTATTGGTGGACCCATGAACTCTGGGAAATCTAAGGGTGGTGCACAAACGCCGAAAGAGAGAGAGAGAGAGAAAAAAAAAAAAGACGAGATTTTCCTGCATTCCAATTTTGACTGCAGATTGGTCAGAAACTTGCAGCTAGGGGCCTTCACACGCGACTGAGAAAAGGGTTTGCTTTGAGGAATTTTAATTGGCCATCGAGTTATTTGGTGTTCTTTGACCAGAGTACCACACCTAACGCTCACATTAAAGAAGTTCTAATCTTTAGTTTGGTTCCTTGTTTATTGATAAAGAACCACAGCTCACACGTCATGGTGATCGTATAAAGGAGATACAGATGACAAATTGCAACCCCTCGGTCCTGGGAGTTGGGCGGAGTTCATATATATTAAGCAGCTAGTTATAGCCATGACTACTGTTTAAGTGTCTCCAAAATTCAAAAACTAAGATAAAAACAGAATTTCATTGGCATTTGCATGGATCAAACATCTATTCTATGGAAATTTAACACTTCAACCAAGTTTAGAAATGGTTGGTCGGTTATGCTGGAACTTTTGAATTCATTAAAGGACTTTGGGATTAATTTGATGCAGGTAATGCATCCTGTTACTGCCTGATCAGGACCAAGAAAGAAACATTCAACAATCAACAGCAGAATCACCATCAAATTTCTCAAAACAGAAGTGAAAGAAATGCTCTCTGCCATTTTATTGTCTTACCTTGTTAGTCAAAATCAGAATTTATGTTGCATGAACAGCATGCTGTGGATTAAGTCCCCTGCATTTGCTAAGCAAAATCAATCTGTGCAACAGAGAAAGATCAGCAGATTAATGCTGATATTCACAGTAATGTTTTGCCTAGAATTTACTCAACCAATAAAAGCATACAAAAGGAAACAAGCCAAAACACAGAGAATTACTTGACATAAGACTGAAGGAGCCAAAAGGCATATTATTTGATGATCATTTCTTAGGCGACTTATAGCATAACCACTACTCAACATTACTTGCACAAGCATATCAGTGCTGTATATGTTAGAATGTGTATCAGAACCCAACTATAGTTTCAAAATTTTAACACAGGCCCAAATAGGATTTTTCAATTTTTTTATATCAGTTAAACTAAAATTTATGAAATATCAATGTTTGAATTTTTTAAAATTTGATGGTGGGGGGCCAAGGCCACTGCCGGCACCCCTGCCTCCGTCCCTGGTGTGTGTAGTAACTGTGGGTCTGTCTAACTTACTACTACAATCTTGGCTTGATAGACAATATCTTGTTAGATATTGCGGAATTTTAGTAGTCACCGGTCATATCTCAAAGCATTAACATAGCTTAAAGATTTAGGCAAAATCCAAAAAACCAACAATCGAAAATCATAGCAACAAAAGAACGTGAACCTAACGAGCTTTCTTTTGGCAATGTTTCATAACAAATTTTATTGATGTTTTAATCAATTAAATGGATTTCAATTTTATCAAAGTGCTTCCTGAATGTTTTTTGTCACATCAGGCCTGTCCATGAGTATAAAAATTCAATCACGCAATTAATATGCTTCACATATACTTCTGATGCTCATATCTTGCTTCAAGCGAGTAATCAAACCTGGAGATTGGTCATAGAGATTATAGATGATAATTAATCACTGAGTTGATCTGACCATCACATACAGATTCTAGTATTTGGATCCTATGTTACTGGAATGACAAAATCCAGCATCCATAAGCTAAAGCACACAAAGAAGCAATTATTTCACATAAGACTCTAAAAATATCACAATCATATATACCTGTGGAAGATAAGTTAGCTGATGCAAGCCAATTAAGAAATTGCATCGGATTCGGGTTTAAAGAAACGACATCTGACTGGATCCTGATTCAATTTGGATGTACATATATATCCAACTGGATTCGGATTCAGATTCAGATATGGATTGGATTTAAGTTTAAATAAAAATCTTATATTCAAATGCTCTTTACATTTTGAAAATCAGCCAGATTGATTCAAAAATTCCAATTCAGATTGTGATATTGGATTTTAGATGCCATTGTTTGTATTCGAATCAGAATCTGCATATGGATATGTTAATATCTAAAAAAAAAACAGATTATGTTCAAGATGTATCCTATTTGATTTAACACATTAACATTCCTACTCCCAACTCCAATCCCAGGACTCCAGAAAGACAATATAATAACAAAAGATACAAACCCCTCAAAATTATTCCCTACTGGCCTGCAAGTGTCATACAATCGAGATTAGCTAATAAGAAACTTTGGTAGATAATCATAATTTAAAACTCTATATATATACGTATGTGTTGTATGTTACGTGTGTGTGTGTGTGTCCCTCTCTCTCTCTCTCTCTCTCTCTCTCTTATATATATTTATAGTATATTATATATATATTATATTTATATATATTATATTATCACAATCATAGGAAAATGCGTTTTTTAAAAAAAAAGAACTAAAAAAAATGCAATAAGTTTAAAACTTTAAAAAACAACATTTTTTTTGAAAAAAACGTTTAAAAAGGGAAAAATACTTTTTAACCTGTTTTTAATGTTTTTTTTTTTCATTTTTTCACTTTCTTCATTTTTTCAGTTTTTTTAATGCCAAACTGTTTTTTTTTTTCATTTTAAATTTTTTATTGTTCGCAAATCTGCTTATCTTTTCGTGTTTGTGTTACTAGTTTCTAACTTATTTTATTTCTTGCTCATTTTTAGTTTTTAAAAATTTACCGTATTTTTCTCATTTTTTTTATTTTTTTCAAGATCGTCGTATTATACTCGAGAATAACGTTGCCATTTAAAACTCTGTGATGTTATTTGTAACTATGATTAAATAATATTATATATAGTGTTATTTGTATTTAATAAAATCAAGTTTATGTGACTTGGAACTCGAAGTATTTTATAATCACGAGTTTTGAGGTTAAGCTCGAGGCTTAACACAGCAAAGTCGAGTCGAGCTTTGAGTTGGCTTGACTCGTTTTACAACTCTATCCACTTGACACACACAAATGGACTCGTCCCCTATTTATAATGGTGAACATGTCAGCTGGGGTGGGCAAGCTTTGACCTAAGGATGTCAACATGTTTGATTTGTAATGGATATCCAAGCAAACTGCTCCCAAAAAATTTGGAAGAAGAAAAGAAATTTTACTAATCAATTAAAAAAAAATCAGATAGGATTTGAAATTAAGAAATGACATCCAATTAGATTCAGATTCAAATATTCATAAAATATCTGACCGGATACGGATTCAGTTATACAAAAATATATCCATTTGAAATCAGATTTCAGATTCAGATACACAAAAAATATCCAATCAGACCCAGATCGGAATTAGTTTTAAATAAAATTCTATATTCCATGCTTTTATGTTTCGTAAATCAGCCAGATTGAGTTCAAAGTTTTGGATTCAGATTCAAATATAAAAATAGGATTTGGGTCAGATTCTGAATGCGACATCTGATTTCAGATTCAGATTAGGATGAGAAAAAAATGGATTTAGATCAGATTCAAATAATGAAATCTGATTTTGGATGAGGATGAGGATGGGGATGAAACAAAGAAAGTTTTTCTGACAAGGCATTGGGAAAAGAAATGAGCCAGGGCAAAAATATTTAAACAACCCTATTTATTTTAGAAAAATAAAAAAGAATTTGTTTATTTTTTGTCATAGTTCAAAAGAAGAAGCCTTTTGTTCGTATCCTTTTAAGTCTGGTCTACCTCCTTCATGTCCATTCTTATAATTGTAGACTCCCTTGAACATGACAGCCCTATCTCCATGATCATCACCAACAGATCATTCCGAGCAGCTGATCTTTCAGTTGCAGTACCATTGCTTTCCTTCAGAAGATGGCCAACAAACACTCTAGGACCAACTGTTGTTAGAAACTTGGCTCTCTCTTTCTCTCTCACTTTCTTAACACAGCAAGAAAATCAAATCAGAAGAAAAGGAAGACATAGTAAGAACACGCAAAGATTTTACGTGGTTTGAAAACAACGTTTTTTTACGTCCACACAAAGCTATTTCCACTATCAGAAAAAATTACAAAGTACAAGCTCAAACACTGAACAAAGCTATTTCCACAAAATAAAAATTACATAAATACCCTTACAGAAATTAGGGAAGGCTATCAAGTATGGATCAGACTCAACACTCCAACAGCTGTCACTAAAGCCATTTTGTTTTTAAAAATTTTTGAAGGGGCCAAAGTGATTTTCTTTTTCTTTTTCTTGACTGCCAAAGAGTAAGTTAATTTACATTTCTCAAAATCTGGGAGGGTACACTGAACTCATGATAACCAAAGTGAATTCAAATATGCATAAATATCCAATCCGATACGGATTCAGTTATACAAAATGTCCAATTGATTCAGATTCAGAAACACAAAAATATCCAATCAGATCCAGATCGGACTTAGTTTTAAAAAATATTCTATATTTAATGCTCTTTTATTTTGTAAATAAGTGAGATTCAGTTCAAAATTGTGGATTCAGATTCAAATATAAAAATAGGATTCAGATCGGATTCTGATCAGATTAGGATGAGAAAAAAATGGATTTAGATCAGATTCAAATTATGAAATCTGATTTTGGATGAGGAAAAAAATTACATTCGGGTCAGATTCAGATTGTGGAATCTGATTTCAGATTCAAATTTGGATATGACTTTTTTTCACTTGTGTCACAGCTCGAAAACGACAGACGGTTAATAATATATTTTATTTCAAATATTTTTCATTTTATTTTTTTATTGGGTCCATCCATTTTCAAGAAAAACAAGGTCAGTCACTCTCTCGAGTCTCCCAACTTCTCCACGGGTATGGGTGACAACTGTTCACGTTGTTCTGAATGAGCAGGTAGCCGAATAACTTCAACTTTTGCCAGCGGCCCAGCAATACCCAAAATTGCATATGTACCAGCATGCTGGACCTTGTGAACATTGAGAAATGGTTCCATATTTGGGTTGTGGCCTTTTGGATGTGAGTAATTACATAAAACTAAATCTGAACTAAATCCTAACTGATCCGATACTTATATACATCAGAATCTGAATCTGAATCCAGTCGATGTTATTTCTTAATCAGAGATTAATTTTTTTCTCATATCTGTTTGCTTTTTTTTAACGGTTCAATTAGACATGCGATCTGGATGGAAAATGACATTTAAAGTGTATCCATCTTTACCAAGTGAATGACGAGGGCAGTTCCAATTCTTTTGCTTACCTTACATGGAAAGGCATGGTATCTAGATAAGAGGTAGAAAGAGAGAGAGAACATATAATTTTGTGACAAATTGTAAATGATTTTGCAAAATTGTAAAACAATAAGGAATACAAAAACGTATAAGAGAAAGGAAGGAAGGGTGGTGAGACTCAAAAGAGGAGTTTGAGTTGGTAAGGCGATGTGGTCTAGCTAATGTTCCTGATAGGCTCGGATTCTCCTTTAAGCCAAACTCCCTTCGAGTGGGATCCGTTAGAGCCACAAAGACGGGTAGCCTTTGCATGTTGCAGGCCACATCAGCATTGGGATTGATAACCGTGTCCACCATGGCCTCGAATTCCTCCGTCTGAGGCATTATCTTCTTTTCCTCTTCGCTTGGCATCACTCCCTCAGGTGTGCTTAATCCTTGAGTGCTCACCTTAGGTCTGCTGACCTGCCCAAATGCAGAAGGCACGAATCAATTCTTTGAAAACATCACCGGTTTCATAATTTGTCACGAAGTATGAATGGTTATCATGCTTCAGTAGGTCCAGTAACAACAGTGTTTCCTTAAACCATACCTTGGGCTTGTTCCTCTGAGGCACTGGCCGCAGCTCTTGCTTCCTGTGTGCAAACTGCAACCACACAGGCATGAGAATGAACTATTAGAACCACATATCACATATGCTAATGCAGATATAACTAAGCAAATGCATCCACACTCTACCAGCCTCTTATGGAAGAAGTGTTAAAACATGGAAAAAAAAAACTGAAGCATGTACCGGGCTGTGGTTGGGCATCTTGATGCCTACATCCACGGGCAAGGGAGCTCTCTCTTTATTCATTCTCTGATGTTCTTGAGAGAAGATGGACTCTCAATATATAGAGAGCAGGCCAGACCAATTAAGGTAAGATAATCATGCAAATCCTGGGTGATAAACAAAGTGTCAAGAAAAAAGGGATCAGATCTCTTGTCAAAATCTGTTATTGTTATGCAGACTACATTTTTTTTTGAGAACCCAAAAAAAAAGGAACATTTATCTATTTCAGCATAAACAGAATTTTAGACCAATTAAAATCGATGAGACATTCACCATATAATAGCAAGAGGAAGAAAGTCGTGTGGCACTGACAACTTTAAGAAAAAAATTGAAATATTCAATGTGCCCTTATTTAATTTCTTCCAAATTGTAATTGGGAAGCAGCCTTTAGCTTTTTTAGAGATAGAAATTGTGTATTATCATGATCATGTATACCAAAAATATTGTAAGCCATAACCTTTTGTTTTACTATATATGTTGGTCAAAGGAATCAATAAAAATAACTTCTCTCCAGCTTTATCTTTCACGCTTTCTCTGTTTTCTTCTCTTTTCTCGTGGTATCAGAGTAAAATGAGAGAGGAAAATCGACTGCTCCCTTCCGTTGACTCTAAAAAATTCAATATTTTGTAGAGAGGTTCTTCAGACAGCTAAAATTGGAATAATCTTCAGACAACAAATCAGTGCCGGTCTTCCTCTCTGCAGCCTGATACACCTTCGTCTCCAGTAAATTTGTTAGGGTCGACTGAATTTCTCTGTTGCGGATGTCAGTGACATTGCAGATCCTTTTGAATCAGATCCAGAAATCTCCTCTTGGCAGTTCCGGTTCTCAGCCTACAGGTTCAGCTCGACAGCAGGGTCTCTCAACCCTTCACTGAGTCACAAACTCAGGCAGTCATATTTGCTTCAGTTCAAAGGCTTTGGCTTCTTCTCTGACTTAAGACAGCAAAAGAGCGTCACCAGCGGAGGAAAGAGGGAGGAAACAGAATTAGGGGCTGTCGGACTGTAATGAGGTGTTTTTTTTTTGGGCGTGCTTTGAGCTATTTCTCTGTTTTCTCTGAGGAGAGCTTGACGGTGATATTCTTATTATCAAAGCAGAAATTCGTGAAGCCTGCTCCGTTCGCGTCGTACGAACACCACCGAGTTGAGATTCATCGAAGATCTTAAGGGCATCTTTTCCTCTTTCAAACTTGGGTAATTTGGCACGCAGACCATTGACTTGAGTGCTGGGGGAAACTTGGGTATTCGATTTATTGACTTAGCATGAGGAAGAACAACTTATGCAAGACAAGTTCCACAGGGACAAATTGTCACCATTCTGAGGTCAGTTCTTCAATGCATAGATAAATGGTTTACTCAAGTTCAATCAAATCAATTTTATGAAACCCAAATTTGACTTGTTTATAATCATGTTTTGAGTTAAGCTTGAGCTTAACAGAGCAAATTTGAGTCAAGCTTGAGTTGACTCGTTTTACAGCTCTATCCACTTGACACACACAAATGGACTCGTCCCCTGTTTATAATCGTGAAACATGTCAGTTGGAGTGGGGAAGCATCAACCTAAGTCGATATGTCTGATTTGAATTGACTGTCCAAGCTAACTGCTCCAAAAATATTTGCATGAAGAAAAGAAATTTACTAATCAACTAAAAAATCAGATAGGATTTGAAATTAAGAAATGACATCCGATTAGATTTAGGTTCAAATATGCATAAATATCTGAATGGATTTAGATTTAGTTACATAAAAATATCCATTTGAATTCAGATTCACATTCCAATAACGAAAGTATCCGATCAGAACCAGACGGGACTTGATTTAAATAAAAATTCTATATTCAATGCTCTTAACAGTTTGTAAATCAGCCAGATTCAGTTCAAAATAGGGATTCAGATTCAAATTAATATATGAATATAAAAATAGGATTCGGGTTGGATTCTTATTGTGACATCTGATTTCATATTCAGATTATGATGAAAAAAATGGATTTAGATCAGATTCAAATTATGAAATCTGAGTTTGGTCAGTTTTGGATGAGGAAAAAAATCAGATTCATAAGAGCTTAGTACCCAAGATTATAATTGTTAACTTCATCCAAGGAATTGTCCCGGATGAGTTTCAAGGTTTCTATCTTACGTCTAGGATAGGAGAGATTTCAAAACTGAACGACCTTTGGTATCCGATCAGAGGTTTGCCCACCGAGCTTCTTGGATCGCTTGAGAATAGAAAAGTTGGCTATCATCACCTCTTTGCTTTTTCATCCTATCTTCCATGAAGGAATTGGTCTACAAGGAAAAAGAACAAAACCAGATATCATCGTCAATTTCGTCTATACCCTTCTTGACCTTCTGTTTGGTGGTCAACTCGACCTGGTGTTTCCTTATGCATTTCTTAATAGATATAAAAATATTTTTATTCTTAATTAGTTCTTATATTCTTCCATTCATTTTTCCTTTTTTTTTTTGCTGATTTGCATCGAAATCATTTACATTATTGAATTGGCCGGTTCACCAAATTGGCAGCATACATTGTCGACTTGATTTAGAAACCGGTTCTTATGACACAACGATCAGATCATGAGGCAGCATTGAATGTTTGATTGCTTCAAAAATAAGGTAGGGAACATCTGGGCGTACGTTGTTTGTATTGGAATATATGGAGACTAGTTCTTGGGTTTCACAAGAGGAGTCGAGATCAAGTCGGCTCATATGTTGCTGCTTCAATCTCGAGAAGAGCTTTACCGAGCTCGACTAATTCAAGCTAGATAAAAAAAAATTCATCATTAATTTTTATATATATATTATTCCATTCAATTTTCCAAAAATTGACAAAAATATATATATAATATATATTTTTTCTATATGTATTTCAATCCATGCATTGAGAACCGGTGTGCAGAGCTTCTTTTGCTGCCCCCTTTTTTCGACCGTTACTCCTTCAATCACCACTCGGCGCTACTTTTCTTGCCTTTATTACTATCAGATTTTAAGCACAGGCATACAATAGACACTAACATTTTGAAGGCAAGAGTGAGAGTCGTTATTGTTGCAATGGAAAGGGGTTGTGGTTGTTCGTAATGAAGGATGACACCGGACGCCTAGTAGTGGACTCTGTTTCCCCTTTTTCCTGCCTCAGTTTGACATCGATTGAGTATGGCTGTCATCTTCCATCGATTCTCCCTATAGTGCTATGGAAATAGCTTGGAAAGTGCATCGATTCCATAAAAATACTGGCAATTTAGGAACCCTAATCCAGATTGGCACTCCCATATTCTCCTCAATCGATAAAGAGCATCTTGGATCCCATCTGCTGCCAACCATCACTCTTCCACCCAGTTTCCATTCTCCCCTTCTAAAAACTACCCTGAGTTCATCCTCACTATGAACCCTTACACGGAAAGCATCCCTCCCCAAGAAAGAGAACTTAGGGTTTGCAACTGGAATGTATTTACTTAAATAATCTTATCGCCTTGAACATTTTATCAAGCTGCTTTTGTATTTTCTCTTCCAGAAATATTTGCGTTTTTTTTGTTAAGTTCAAGTTGTTGGAAGAGTCCTAAGTCCGGTGCTCATGAAAAGTAAGTGATATCGCTTGTTGTTTTCCACACTCGGTGTCTACGACACGACCACAGATCGCCGCAGATCACATCAATGGGACTTTTTTTAATTCCACATCCAGCACCTTGCTTGGCACACAAGATTACATCAACAAGACTTTTTCTTCACAACCCTTAACAACATATTTCCAATGTCATGTTCTTCTCTTCTTGCCTTCTCTTATCTTCTTGCCAGTTTTTTAGCTTTTTTTCTTTTGGATTTTTCAATTGAACAGCCTGCACTGCATTTAGTAGACCGGGCCTGTTGGTAGGGCTGCACGACGGCTCGACTCGGCTCAAACATCTTGTGCTCAAGGTCGAGCTCGAGTCAAACTCCTTATAGCAAGCTTGAGCTCGAGCTCGAGTCCACTACACAAAATCGAGCTCAACATCAACTCGTTTAACTCACTTAACTTGTTTAGGCGTTAACTCATATAAGCATTAACTCATGTGTAACTTATGTAAGTGTTAAGGTCGCGTAAGCATTATTTCGTGTAAGTGTTTAACTCGTGTAACTTGCGAAAATTTGTTTTTATCCTCAAAGTTTAAACCAGTGATTCAGTGAACTGGTTTTCGTAATATTATATAGAATACTGGTGCGTGTTGAGTAGAGTATAAATGAGTTGTGTTCCTGAAACTCAAACTTGATTCACACTGGTACTCTATAATATTTGCCAAAACCGGTTCACTGAATCACTGGTTTTAACTTTGAGGGCAAAAACAAATTTTCATAGCTTATACGAGTTAATGCTTACACGATTTAAATGAGTTAATGCTTACATGAGTTAAACGAGTTAATGCTTACACGAGCTAACACCCAAATGAGTTAAATGGGTTAAACGAGTCAAGTTCGAGCTTGATTTTAAGTAGTCGAGTCGAGCTTGATCATGTTATAAAGAGCTTGACTCAAGTTTGAGCGGAGCTCAAGCTCAAGTTTTTTTAGTTGAATCAAGCTTTAGCTGGCTAATCTCAGGTCCTACTTGTGAAGAAAAAGTCCTACAAATATGAATATGTTGAAAACTGGCAAGGAAATATGTTTTTAAGGGTTGTGAAGAAAAAGTCTTGCTGATGTAATCTTGGGTGCCAACTAAATTGCTGGATGTGGAAATAAGAAGTCCTGCAAATTAGAAAAAGTCTCGTTGATGTGATCTGCGGCCGTGACGTAGACACCGAGTGTGGAAAACAACAAGCGATATCACTTGCTTTTCATGAGCACCAGACTCATTTTCTTAAAAGTTAACAGTAGAAATGCTAGCTCTTTTTGATAAATCCTGTTTCACTTCTTATTTGGCTTAGTAATCAACTGATCAATTGGTCAAAGCAGGTAATTTTAAACAGTTGAAGAAAGGAACAAAATTTTGACAGAAGTCATTAAGAATGTCTTCAAGCTATGCAGAATTTGCCAGGTCAATTTTTAAGATATGCAGTTCGTTAGCTGGTTTATTCATGCCATCTCTTATTGCTAGATGTCATATGCAAAGTCTGGATGATGCGAAATGTACATGACCTTGAAATTTGATGATTGAAAGCTCCAATCTGATCACATTTTATTTCACTACAGAAATGACGTTTAGAAAACTTAAGAATGTAGGAAAACAATCAAAATTTCAAATCACAAAGACTGATTGAAATGTTTCCATGCAAAGTTCTTAATTTTTGTCTCCTATATATGGGCCTAGTTGTTTCCAAGTATCAGACGATGAGGGCAATGATCAAGAACACAAATTCATCAGAGGAGAAAAAGAACAATCCAAACGTATTCTGTAAGAGAGGAAGCCCTGGTACAGGTTGAGTCTTTCGATTTTAATGATGGAAACAATAGGTATGATGTAGGAAGAAGCAGATGAGACTATACAAAAGAATGAGGAATGAAATCATAATCCAAGCGGACCCTGACGCAGAGCCTCAGGGGATTAATCGCATTCCCAGTCAGCCTTAAACGGAATTGATTACAAGTTAGCACTCCATATCAGAGTGGAGTCAGAAATTTTCTTTAAAGTTCAACCTTTAATGAACACTCTAAGTTTAAATTGCAATCTTTAAGGGGCACTTATATGAAAATAAAGTAAATTTGATGGGCCAATGTGCCTACAACATTACATCGCCACTGCATCTGCCCAATTGGAAGTCTTCTCTTTAATTTGGTAGTCTATTATAGCTTTCATGGATGAATGGACCCAAAATGCACCTTTGAGACACTTTTATCCAGCATATGAGGATGTTTCTGTGACACTCAACTCTTTTATCTTTTTGCATTTTATTAAATTTTTGAAATACCAATACGGATCGGACCAAAGTTCTTGCGTACGCTGATACCTTATCCTAGATGGAGCGTTATAGACACCCAATCCAGCCCAAACCGATGGATGAGATGGATGGAATTCCAAGAATATAATATGTTGTCAAACAAGTACATCTCCACAAACAAACAGGCGATTAAGTTTACATTTTGTTTTCAGGTCAGTTGGATGAAGGGAAGTACACCACAGGGATAAATTATCACCACTTTGAGAATGATCTGATTATATCCTTTTGAGGGAAAAAGCCACCCAATAGTTTAAACATTCAGCACGAAAAGGCTCGGATACTGTGATGGGGCAAACCATTCAACACGAGTGATCCTGTCAAAATTAAAACTAAGAAGTGAATCAGTAACACTTGCTCATGCCGTGAGCTCACTACACAGGGACCTCACACCACTTCAGCACACACTTGTAGGGCTGTATAGGGGCTGAGTCAAAATCGAGCTCGTTCAGCTTGGCTCAAGTTTGAGTTCAGCTATGCAAGGTCAGCTTGAACTCCATGCGATAGACCAAGCCACAGCTCGAGCATGACTCTTTTAAGCTCATTCACCGACTCCCCATTTGACCTGATTTCTTTTTTTGGTTTTAAATTTGAAAATTTTCAAAAGAAGGCCTAGAATAATGGTTTACTCAAGTTCAATCAAATCAATTTTATGAAACTTGAACTTGACTTGTTTATAATCATGACTTTTGAGTTAAGCTTGAGCTTAACAGAGCAAATTCGAGTCGAGCTTGAGTTGGCTCGACTCGTTTTACAGCTCTATCCACATGACACACACAAATGGACTCTTCCCCTGTTTATAATGGTGAAACATGTCAGTTGGAGTGGGGAAGCTTCAACCTAAGGATGTCAATATGTGTGCACTATAGTCAAGGTAAGGAAGCAACACAGAAGAAAGCTTATGGGAAAAGGTGGCAAACTGGCTGCAGCCATACCAGCTGAAGTTGTTGGTGGTAATTCTGTGCCTGCATAACCATGATAAGAAATCAAAGCCCCTTTTATAGATTCTCTTCGAGAAATGGTGTCTTTTTAAAAAAAAAATTGTTAATCTTGCACAACCATGACATGGCTGATCACATTAATACCGTTCTCATGGCCACATAGCCCTTACTTCATTAGTATATTTCCACTATCATGTTTTCTTTATGCCAGTTTTCAACTATTTCTTCCGTTTTTCTATTTCCTCCTTTAAATCATCCAATGAAAAGACATCATGATTCAAAGTTTGGATCAGACTTACGGTTTGAGTTAGATCCGAAGATGATAAAAATCAATTAATGAATCTTGTGAGCTCCCCATCAAAAACCTGCCAAGAATTGAGTACAAGTGCAAAGCCCCCACTTGCTAAAAAAATCAACTCTAAGCATGTTCACATTATTGTGCTTCTTCGCTCCATCTAAACATACTGGGACATGGAGTTTGGGAGCTTCACATAGTGCATAGTTCCCTAGGAACGACTCGGCAGAAAGGTTTGCAAACTTTCCACCACAAGGAACCTCTCCTTCGAATTGATTGAAGGATAGGTCTATGACCTGAATGTGTTGAAGTTTCTCCAATGATTTTGGTATCTCACCAGAAAGCTTGTTATGGGAAACGTCAATAGTGTCAAGGTTTAGCATGTGATCAAGTTGTTTGGAAATGTAACCATCAAATGTGTTTCGAGAGAGATTCAAATACTCTAGCATTTGGAGTTTTGATAATGATGTAGGCAACTCTCCACTCAGCTTGTTTGCACAAATATCCATGTTGATCGTCATGGAAAAATTTCAGAGAGCCAAAGGTAGGTGACCAGTGAAGGAGTTGTCCTGCAAGTATAGCTCCCACAAGTCCTTCAACTGACAAAGACCAGGCGGTAGTGTTGATGACAAATTGTTTGAGCTTAGATCCAGGCCTTACAAACTAGTGAGATTGTTTATAGAGCTTGAAATTGACCCAATTAGCATGTTGTGTTCAATATAAAAAACATACATGTGGACCAACTGGTAGATTGACAGTGGGATTGGGCCTTCTAATGCATTGTTATTAAGAGCCAACAGCTGTAAGATATGCATCTGTCCTATATTTGGTGGAATGAGCCCCTTTATTTTGTTGGAACTCAAATATAAGGAACTTAACTTCATCAAGTTGGCTAAGGCCAATGGGATAGTACCTTCAATTAGATTAGAGGAAAGATAAAGTCTCCACAAGGTGGTTGTCAGGTTTCCAACAAAGGCAGGAAGCAAGCCATTCAGAAGGCTTTGTGACAGAATAACTTCCTCTAGCAGTCGACAGTTGGTGAAGGATGTGAGAATGGAGAGCTCACGGTTGCATTGTATTCGAGGTAAAAGCGCTTGAGTTGTGTCAAGCTACCTAATTCTAATGGTATTGGACCACTGAATTTATTGCGTCCTGTACTGATAATTTGGGGACTAGTAGCATTGGAAAAAGAAGGTGGGAAAGGGCCATCAAAATTATTGTCACTCATTGCGAGAAATTGGAGATTGGGCAGGAAGCGGCCAACATCTTTAGGGAGATGCCCTGTTAGTTCATTGGTCATGAAACTCAAATTCTGAAGAGTGGATATGTTAAACAAGCTCTCAAGCAGTGTACCAGTGAGATTGTTCATTTCCACACTAAACAATGTTACCTGGGTCAAGCTTCCCAACTCGGAAGGAATGTTTCTATGCACATGATTTTGACCAATATTAAGGAACTCCAGTTTTGAGAGGTTGTCAAAAGTGATTGGAATGGTGCCTGTGAGCTTGTTACCATAAAGGTTTATGCGCTTGAGTTCCCGCAAACTGCCTAGCAACTCTGGAATGCTTTGATAGAATTCGTTTTTTTCAGCAAAAAGTATTTGGAGATGATGACAATGGCTCAGTGTTTGTGGAATTAACCCTTTAAAATGGTTTAACCCTATGGAAAGTATTTCCAACCAAGGGAGGCGGCTAAAATCAATGGGAAGATGACCATGGAAACTGTCATTTGAAAGATCAAGAACCTCTAAGGAGAGGTTGCTGATGTATGGGGAGAGAGTCCTTCAAGTGCCTTCTCGGAGAGGTTGAGAGCAACTACCCTTTGTGAACCACGACTGCATGAAACTCCATTCCAATCGCAGAATGAGATGTTGGAATTCCAATTTGATAACACATTATAAGGGTCTTTAGTAACAAGGAATTTGAAAGACATTAATGCTAATGATCAGTCATGTTGCTCAGAGAAACAGGGGCTGAGGGCACCTCCCTTTGGCCAAGAACCACAATCAAGGTGAAGGAGGAGAAACACAAAAGAAAGATGAGCGGCTGAGGTGACCAACCGGTGGCCACCATAACTATCCAATTTTCTATGCAGAAGTTGCATGAACAAGAGTCAATGTCATCAATTTATGTGTAGATTCTCTTCTAGAAATTTTTGTCATTTCATTTTTTAAGTTGTACAAGTCTCAGATCTATTACTTTGGAACACATTACTTCACTTTTCCAAATCAAGTGGCACCACTGATGGTTTCATTAATGAAAATTTTCTTCTTAGCCCTTAATTCTTATTTCCCTTGAGTACATCTCAATCCTATTCAATCACAAATCAAAGTTGCAGATACGGTTTCTACTTTTTAAATGGCGATGTTTTAAATGGTAAATTTAAAAAATGCAAAAATCTAATAATTAGTGGAAAAGAGGATCAATATACCAAAAAATCGTCCACTCATAGCTGATCTTTACAATGTCCCTGTCAGACTATGATGGTACTGGTTGATATACATGGATTCTACATACTACTAGCATTTAATTGAGGTGCCTAGCAATGTTATGACCATGAACATTTACCAATTAAGGTCCTTTTATCGATTCTTTTCCAGAAAAATTCGCCAGCGGCATCCTTTGTTATTTCCACACTCGGCGCCTATGGCAAGGGCTGCAGATCACATCAATGGACTTTTTCTATTTGTAGGTCTTCTTATTTCCACATCGAATGCCTTACTTGACACGGAAGATTACATCAACAAGTCTCTTTCTTAGCAGCCACCACCGTTTTATACGGCATCACCGTTTTGCCGCATCACAGTGGACGAGTTTTCTATTCTTAATTAATTTTTATATTCCTTAATTCGTTTTTTAGAAAACTTGAATTTTTAATTTTTTTATTTGCATATAAATCACATAGTCCATTTTGTTAATAAAATTTTTAATGCAGGCCAAATTGATTTTTTTTTTTATTGCCAACAAGTAAGCTTACATTTCTCAAAATCTGCGAAGGCCGTGGCCTTGTCAGCACAACAGGCCGTGGCTTCGCCGTGAACTTCCAATGATGCCTTTTGGCTTTGTCTATTCGGGGGCTTGATCACTAAATTCATACCATGTGAGGGGTAACTTTTTTTTTGACTAATTTTCAAGGGCATTTTTGTCTTCCAGTCTAAATCAGATATCCACCGAAACCATTCCTAAAAAAAAAACAGATGAGGAAAAAATAATATTTAATTAAGAAATTAGACCAGATTTAGATTTAAAAAATGACATTCGATCGGATTCAAAATCAGATATAGATAAATATCTAAACAGATTCAAATTCAGATTTAGGTCAAAATTAGTTTTAAATAACAGTCCTACATTCATGCTCTTACATTTAGAAAATCGTTTGGATTGGGTTCAAATTCTGTTTCAGATACAAACTTTTATAAAAATCAAATTTAGACTGGATTTAGATTTTGAAATCTGATTTGGGATGAAAATTTTGAATATGAAACTTTTCTTTTTGGTATTCGAATCCAAATTCAAATCCGAGTGCACTGCCTGGTTCAATTTCACAACCTTTAACCAATTCCACCAGAATAAGCTAAATTTATCCATGCAAGAGAGAATGAAGCAAACCTTCTTTTCATTTTTTAATTGTATTTAATTCTTTTTTAAATTCAAAAAGTTGTCGGGCCTACCATGCTCCTGACAGGTTAACTATAACTCTCGGTCATTACCCATTAGGTTGTTGGGCTATACCCGGCTTGACATGTCTGGGCCCATCAGGCCAGCTACAGTGCCTAGGGTTCGAGATGGGTCAGGTTTGGGTAACCGCACCTTGCTGTGGGTCTCTCCTGCTCACCAAGAAAATAACTTTTATTCCAAAATTATTGAATGATAAAATTGGTTAATATCCCTTGACAAATGGCCTTGCTAGGCCTACTTCATGCATTCGATTTCGATGCAAGTCTGTTGGTTCATAAGAGGATAGGAAATGGTTGATGTACATCGATTCTGCATACTACTATTGGTGCCAAGCAATCTTATGGTCATGAACAATTAGCAACGTCCTTTTGTAAATTCTCTTCTTCCAGTAAATTTCACCTTCATTTTTTTGTTTAATTCAAATTGTTAGAAGATTCAAGTCTACTGCTCTTTAAAAGAAAGCGATATTGTTTGTTATTTCCACACTTAGTGCCTTTGCCTTGGCTGGTGACATAAATGGGACTTTCTCTAATTCGTAGGTCTCCTTATTTCCACATCACCACCTTGCTTGGCACGGAATATTACATCAACAAGTATTTTTTTTAGCAGCCCTTACCGTAACAACATATTTCCAATATCTTGTGCTCTTTTTGCTAGGTTTCTACTCTATCGTGTGAAAGTCCAACAAAGAGAACTTTAGAGTCAATTCCTCCCAAATTAGGGTTGTCAACATATCCGATTTTAATTGGATATCCAATCAAATCAGTTCAAAAAATATCGAATATGGAAAAAATTTAACATCCGATTAAGAAATTGGATCGGATTCGGGTTTAAGAAACAACATCTGACTGGATTCTGATTCGGATTTGGATGTACATATATATCCAGCTGGATTCGGATTCAGATTCAGATCCAGATTGGATTTAATTTTAAATAAAATCTTATATTCAAATGCTCTTACATTTTGAAGATCAGTCAGATTTGATTCAATGTTCAAATTCGGATTGTGTTATTGGATTTTTGGTTCATTGTTTGTATTTGAATATGGATATGTGAATATCCGAAAAAACAGATGTAATTCAGGATGTATCCTATTTGAATCTGATCCATTAACATCCATACTCCGAACTCCAATCCCAGAACTCCAAAAGACAATAAATAACAAAAGATACAGACCGCTCAAATTAATCCCTACTGGCCTGCAAGTGTCATGCAATAGAGAGAGAGAGAGAGAGAGAGAGAGAGAGATTAATCCCTACTGGACAACCAAAATTTAAAAACTCTTATCAGATATATATATCTATGCATGTGCATGTGTGTGTGTGTATAGAGAGAGAGAGAGAGAGAGAAGAGATTATGCATGTAAGAAAAAGCAGATCATACATATTAGAAAAATAAAATGAACTCCAGGCAGAGGCTGTTAGCAGGAGAAATGCTAGTTCTTTTTGATAAATCCTGTTTCACTTCTTATTTGGCTTAGTAATAAACCGATCAACCTTGGTCAAAGCATGTGAATTTAAACAGTCAAAGAAAGGAGTGAAGATTTAACATAGGTCATTAAGAATGTCTTTAAGATATGCAGAATTTGCCAGGTCAATTTTTAAGACATGCAGTGAAAGCTCAAATCTGATCACATTTTGTAGTCTATTATAGCTTTCATGGATGAATGGTTCCAAAATGCACCTTTGAGACACTTTGTATCCAGCATATGAGGGTGCAATCAAACACCAAAATGAACGTCTGTGACACTCAAATCTCTACCCTTTTCCGTTTTCTTCAATTTACACCTACGGGTCGACCAAAGTTCTCCTAGAAAGGGCATTCTAGACCCAAATGCAACCCAAACAAATGGATGGAGTTCCAAAAATACAATATGTTGTCACAGAAGTACATTTTCACAAATAAACACGTGACTAAGTTTAAATTTTGTTTTAAGAACATCCGGTGTAAACAAACACTCCAGGACTGACTGTTGTCACATCAATGAGAAATTTTCTTCTTAGCCCTTGTCTCATTTCCCTTTACTACTTCTCAACCCTATTCAATCACAAATCAAATTTGCAGACACAGTTTTTACTTTTTAAATGGAAAGGTTTTTCTATCATATAATACAGTGAGCGTGAAAAAAAGGAAAAATATGGTAAATTTTTTTTAAAAAATAAGATAAATATACCAAAGAATCATCCACTCTGGCTGATCTTTACAATGTCCCAATCAGACTATGATGGGTAGCTGCCTTGAACGTCTATTGGTTCTAAACAGGATAGAAAATGGTTGATGTACATCGATTCTACATACTACTAGCATTTAACCGGGGTGCCTGGCAATGTTATCACCATGAACAAGTATCAATTAAAGTTCTTTTACAGATTCCCTTCCAGAAAAATTCGCCTTCTTTTGTTTAATTCAATTTGTTGGAAGTCAAGTCTACTGCCCTCAATAAATCGCAAAGGTTGTCAATAATATTACACTGAGATTACCCTAGGTTAAAAAAATTATTAATTTTTAAATTTTTTAAAACTTTTCTGATTTAATTTTTTTAAATAAGAAAAACAGTAAATAGGCAGAAATGGATCAGCCAGAGTTTCAAAAAATAAATGTTATTATTTAAAAAAATGATTTGATGATCTGATAAACTATAATGATGAGAAATTTATAAAACGCTTTTTAAAATATTAAAGTAAATTTTGAACCTAAAAAAAATCTTAGCTTCACCACTATGTACGATGGTGAATGGTTTTTAAATTGACCAGGGTCTTGAATAGGGTTGCACATGAGGAGATGAGCTGGAGTTGAGCCAGCTCAAGCTTGACTCGACTCAGAAAACTCAAGTTGAGCTCAATAAAACAAGCTTGAGCCGGACTCAACAACACAACATCGAGCTCAAACTCAACTCATTTAACTCGTTTATGTGAAGCATGTTTCTTTTTTTTTTAACTCGTTCGTTTATAGTTGAGCTAACAAGAGTTCTTACAACTCAAACTCAACTGGTTTAACATTTCTAGTATACACTTGAACTCGAGCTCAAGTTTATGAGTGGTTTTTAAGCTGGCTTGACTCATGTAGCCATAAACTCAAGTGGTAAATGAAGACTCATGAGTCATGGAGACTACAGTGAAACTTGACTTGAAAGTCAAGAAAAGGATTGAGCTTGACCCCAACTTAACCCAGTCTCACACAGCCATATAGACAGCCGACAAGCCAACAGCTGGCACCCCAAAAAATGATGTTTGGCCGGATGGCACATGGAATAACTATGCACCGAACATTTGCGTGGTCAATGGGGCAAGACTAAGCGACTAAAACATAAATAATGTCAATGTCAAGTGGAACGTGAAGACAGTTCACTTTAAGATCACATCAATGGACTTTTTCTATTTGTAGCTCTTCATATTTCTACGACAGCGCCTTACTTGGCACAGAAGACTACATCAACAAGTCTCTTTCTTAGCAGCCCTGACCGTAACAACTTATACAATTTCAATATCTTGTTCTCTTTTTGCCACATTTTGACTCCATTTTTCTTTTTAAATGGCCCCATCAAAGTTGGGTACAGTGGACGAGTTTTCTATTCTTAATTAATTTTTATATTCCTCAATTCCTTTTTCCAAAAAATTTTATTTTAATTTTTTTTATTTGCATATAAATCACATAGGCCATTTGTTATTAGGAATTTTTTACACAAGCCAAATTGTTTTGTTTTTCTAATTGCCAACAGTTAAGTTTACATTAATTGCCCAATATTGGCTTTGCCCTGCACTCCCAATGAGGCATTTTGCTCCTTCTAAATTCATACCATGTGAGGGGTAACTTTTTTTTTTCCTAATTTTCAAGGGCATCTTCCAATTTAAATCAGATATCCACCCAAACTGTTCAAAAAAAAAACAGATGAAAAAAAATAATATTTAATTAGGAAATTAGAACATATTCTGATTTAGAAAAAGGACATTTAATCAGATCCATATATACATAAATATCTGATCAGATTCAAATTCAGATAGGATAGGAAATGGTTGATATAAATCGATTCTACATACTACTATTGGTGCCAAGCAATCTTATGATCATGAACAATTAGCAACGACCTTTTGTAGATTCTCTTCTTCCAAGAAATTTCGCCTTCATTTTTTGTTTAATTTAAATTGTTGGAAGACTCAAGTCTACTGCTCTTTAAAAGAAAGTGATGTCATTTGTTATTTCCACACTCAGTGCTAATGGTACCTTTTCTAATTGGTAGGACTTCTTATTTCCACATCACCGCCTTGCTTGGCATGGAAGATTAATCAACAATTATGTTCTTAGCAGCCCTTACCGTAACAACATATTCCCAATATCATGTGCTCTTTTTGCCAGGTTTCTACTCTATCCTTTTTTTGTTTCTTAATTGAGTACACTGCATTTAGTCGATGGGCTTATTGGACATTTAGAACTCAGATATGTACAATACCACCGATCAGGTGATCGATGTTACCAAAATCAGTCAGAATTGGCTGGATTGGGGCGAGAAAACACTTCCAATAAATGCTTCCATTGTGTGGACCGAGAGTTGTTATTGTTTGTACTGGAAAGGCGTTGTGGTTGTTCATAATGAAGGGCCAAACCGGACACATAGTGTTGGATGTGTCCGTAATAAAGTGTCTTCATAGGACATATTTGGTGTAGTGGACTCTGTTTCCTCTTTTCCTGCCTCGACCCTGTCCTCATTACTCTGGACTCATGTTCGCCCATGTGCAAGCATCATCAATCGCCTTCCCTTTCTTACCAGCTGTTCTTCCATTTTCTCTCCTCAACAAACCTGGTGGTGAGTCATTCACCATAACCTCACTGTCCAAACCAGCCATTTGTTTGATAGTTTTCATTCCATCCAAACAGCAAGAATCCTGAATTTTATTTTTTAATGGAGGAGAAAGAATAAAACCTGACGAGGACTCACGGTTCTCCCCATAGATTCTTTTTGTTATCAATTGATTCTCCATCTCCAGCTCTATCTTCTCGTTACCCACCAGCTGGTTGCTCTTCAAGTTACTCCCCAATTGCTGGTCTCCTATAAATCAATTCATTCTAATATTTCTGGGTCTCCTTTATTAACTCCTCATTTTTTCCCAAATTTTTTTTCTTATTCCCTCCCGGCCAGTCCTTATTTCTCCTGACATAATGAAAACCTTCATTTCCTTTCACCCATCTTTCTTTGCCACAGCTTCTTGAGAAGAAACCACCAACTGATTAACTCTACACTGACTTGTCATATGAGTTATATTGGCTTCGCAATGGGAGGAAATTTTAATATTACTCATACAGTTGATTTCTTGAAGAACAATTTCTTCCTCTTCCAATGCTATGTGCACACAGATTCTGCAAGACCCATATTTGACATCGATTGAGTATGGATGTCATCTTCCATTGGTTCTCCCTATAGCATTGTGGCAATAGCTTGGACCTTCTTGTAGTTAGATGATTTTTTCTGAGTTTATTATAGTTTAATGTGAGATAGCAAGGTGTATATCATTGTGGTTTTATGTTAATTTAAATTGTCAAGACACTTATTTTTTCAAATAAGTTGATGTGAACATTTGAAAATTTATGTAAACATATGGGGATGAGAAGAAATACAAGATATTTGCACTGTTGATTAAGAGTAAACTTCTGTTAGTTAATAATAGCTTACGTATAATTATTAAGATGAAAAGACTAAAAGTACTTTCCATATAAACAAATCAATTAGCTCATTAATTTCCATTATCGGCCACTGTGACAACACCAAATAACATACATATGTGGTTAACTATGTCCCCGCCAGTTAACTATGGTTAAATCATAGAAGATTAAAATTGATGTTGCTTTAACTTAATTATAGAATTATTAGGCGAGAAAACATAGGAGAGTGTAAATGTTCATTGAAAGGGTACTAATTATATATATATATTAGTTTACCATGGAACAACTGCATAGTTTTTCTAATAACAAAAGTTGGTTGTACATTTCTGAGTTGTCAGATGCTTTCTGGTGGTACCACAAATTCTTCATTCTGGATCTCGGACTCGATCTGATTGGACTTGGACCCAAATGTCTTTGTTGACCTGACCAACGTCATGAAGTATCATTAATTTGGTTCTGCGAATGCACTTTGATTAGGTATGTAAATGGATTTACCAAGTTCAACTACCACATGACCTGATTTTGGATCCATTTTTTGGTGCAGAAATTTGGAGCAAACAGGTTTAGATTGTTAATGCGCTTCCATAAGTGAATGAGAATGGGAGTCCAATGTTCCAGTGGGATCCAATAAAATGTGAATTGATACGTATACATATGAATGTCGGATCTGAACTTGTTTTTAAATTAGGATAGGAGATAAAGACCCAACCGATTTGTTTTCATAGCAGCTAGTGGAAGAACATTTACTGTTTTACTCACATTTTGCTGAAAGAAAGTTTTTCTAGCAGGGTGTTTGGGAAACACAATAAAAAGTCAAACGCAAAAGCGGATCCCTTGTTTTCCAAACCAATGTAAAGGATTGGTTTATTTTTGTCATTCTTCCACAGGGGAAGCCTTCCGTCGTATCGTTTTAAGCCTGGCGACCACCTCCTTCATGTCCATTCTCTCAGTTGGTGATTTCCTTGAACAGGACAACCCTGTCTCCATGATCGTGACAAGCATTTCATTTCAAAGAGTTTCACAGTCATTTTGCTCCAGAAGACGGCCTTCTGCGACATGATCTGAAATCGTTTCATGGTTATTTTGCTTCAGAAGTTGACCATCTATGACATCTGAAATTGCAAGCGGAAATGCTTCAGCCACCCACTGCCTCAAAGTAAAGTCCCCATCAAAACGTTCATTGGTAGGCTTTCTTGTGCTAAACACCTCAAGCAGAAGAATCCCATAGCTGTAGACATCTGCTTTGGTCGACACCTTTCCAGCGGCCCCGAATTCTAAGACATGATCATGGAAATATTAGGTAGACAATGCACATTGTCGTTAATGAGATAGTTTCAGAAATAAAGAATGCCATGCAAAAAATTAGGACTAATTATTTTATTTTGATTTAATGGTTTACATAAAACTCCATTTTTTGTTTCCATGCATTTATAAGGAGGAAGTGAAAATTTACTAAAGATGGAAACATATTTAAAAGGGAAACTTGCTGGCATTTGTGTTGTGTTTGTGTGAATGCACATCCCTGTTAATAATTTGGTTCAATCACTATCTTAGTTGGATTCAGACTTGTATTTAAATGCAAAATTGCTAGTGATCATCCTATTTCACTTATTAATCTGGTAGTTCCCTTTTCATAATAACTTCCAAGTAGTTAGTTCTCAACAGGTAGGTGAGCCAAAATTAAAGCATGATATTTGGAAATTATGGATGGTGATAAAATTTCCTCTCCATGGTAAGCTGGACAAAGTTGTCTAAGAAACAGTTCAAGCAATAACACTTGCCTATAACTGTGAAAAGCAAAGAATTTGTGACAGGACTAAGAGTTTGTACCTGGCGCAATGTATCCGGTGGTTCCAAGGGTGCTTGCTTGAGTTGAAGATTCGTGACCAACTAGCATCTTCGCAATGCCAAAGTCACCAACATGTGCTGTCATGTTCTCATCTAGAAGCACATTACTTGGCTTTAGATCACAATGAATTATAGTCTCCCAGCAACCATGGTGAAGATATTCTAGAGCACAAGCAACATCAATCATGATATCCAATCTTTGCAAGAGATTCAAGTGATGGCCACCTGAATGTAGACAGACTTCTAGGCTCCCAAGGGGCATGCATTGGAGAACTAAAGCATTGAAATCTGCACTTGAGCAAGATGTGATGACTCTAAGAAGGTTTCGGTGTCTAATTTGGCACATCACATTGCATTCAATGTCAAAACTTTTTGATGTGCCATCAGATAACAAGTTTATGACCTTAACAGCCACCGTTGTTCCATCCATTAAAGTTCCTTTATACACTGAACCAAAGCTTCCACTCCCAAAAAAATTTGCATCACTGAAGTTGTTTGTTGCTTGAGATAACATTCTGTATGTGATCACTGGGAGGGTAATTCCACGAAATCTTTCAACCTCCTGATCAGGTTTCTCCAACCCCCTCTTTCTATATTTTGCGACAACAATGAGAATCCAAACAATTAGTACAAGTGCAAAACCACACTCGCTAAAAAAATATCAACTCTGAGCATGTTGACATTATTGTGCTTCTTTGCTCCATCTGAACATACTGGCACATGGAATTTGGGGGCTCCACATAGTGCATAGTTCCCTAGGAACGACTCAGCAGAAAGGTTTGCAAACTTTCCACCACTTGGAATCTCTCCTTTCAATAGATTGAAGGACAAGTCCAAGACCTGGATGTGTTGAAGCTTCTCCAATGATTTTGGTATCTCACCGGAAAGCTTGTTATGGGAAAGGTAAATAGTGTCAAGGTTTAGTATGTGACCAAGTTGTTCAGGAATGTTACCATCAAATGAGTTTTTGGAGAGATTCAAATATTCTAGAATTTGGAGCCTTGATATGGACACAGGCAGCTCTCCGCTGAATTGATTTACAGAGAAATCCATTTTGTCCACCGCAACCAAATTTCCCACATCTAAAGGCAGCTCACCAGTGAAAACGTAGTCATGCAAGTAAAGCCATATCAAATTCTTCAACTCACAAAGGGCAGGAGGGATTCCTGGTGAGAAATTGTTTGAATTTAAATACAACTTTCGCAGATTCGTGAGATTGTTTATAGAGGTCGAGATTGGCCCACTGAGTGCGTTCATCTCCAAATAGAGATTATACATGCGAACCAACTGGTAAAGTGAGACTGCAATTGAACCTTCAAATGCATTGCCAGAAAGACCTAACTCATGTAACCTGTTCATTGATCCTATATTTGGTGGAAATGAGCCCATTTATTTTGTTGAATCTCAAATCTAAGGAAATTAACTTGGTCAAGTTGGCTAAGGGCAATGGGATGGTACCTCCAATCAGATTAGAGGACAGGTCAAGTATCCACAAGTGGGTTAGGCTTCCCAACTCAGGAGGAATGGTGCCGATGAGCCTATTACCACGAATGTTTATGACCTTGAGTTCTGACAAACTACCTAGCAACTGTGGGATGCTTCCATAGAATTTGTTATCTCCTGCTGACAGTATTTGGAGACCTCGACAATGGCTCAGTGTTTGTGGAATCAACCCCTCAAAATTGTTTTTTCTTATATAAAGATTTTCTAGCAGAGGGAGGCAAATAAAATCAACGAGAAGGTAACCATGGAAACTGTCACTCGAGAGATCAAGAATCTGTAAGAAGGAGAGATTGCTGACGTATGGGGAGAGAGTACCTTCAAGTGCCTTTTCAGAGAGGTTCAGAGCAACTACCCTTTGTGAACCACGACTGCATGAAACTCCATTCCAGTCACAGAAAGATATGTTGGACTTCCAATTTGATAACACATTATAAGGGTCTCTAGTGACGAGGGATTTGAAAGACAGCAAAGTGAATTGATCAGTCACATTGCTTAGAAAAATAAGAGCTTAAGGCACCTCCATTTGGCCAAGGACCACAATCAAGGTGAAGGAGTAGAAACACAAAAGAAAGACGAGCTGCTGAGGTAACCAACCGTTGGTAGCCATGCCTGTCCAATTTTCTATGCAGAAGATGCATGAACAAGAACCAAGGTCACTAATTTATGTATAATTTATGTATAGATTCTCTTCTAGAAATTTTACTTATTTTCTTTTGCAAATTGCAGGAGTCTCAGGTCAACCACTCTTGAATACGTTGCTTCATATTTCCAAATCCAGCGGCACAACTGATGATTGCATCAATGAGACCTTTTCTTGGTACCCATTATCTTATTTCATTTAATCACTTCTCAACCCTATTCAATCAAAACTCTTTAGAAAATTTGCCTATGCTGGATAAAAGTTTATCAAGTACAGATCAACCTCTAGATTCCAACACCAAAGAGTTTATCTCTCAACCGTTTTCACCAATCAGACTATGTTATTCAATTAGCTTGAAATATTTGCTTGAGTCAGCAGGTTCATTCAAATCTATGCTAAATCAATTTGATCCAGTTTACATGTTTTCTTTTTTCAAACCATGTTTTTTATTAGCTCTTATATATTCTTTATTTATTTTCCAATAAAATCTGTTTTTTAATATTTTATGACAATTGACACATTGAACCGGCTGATTTACTTCCACAGATCTTCTTTGCCTCAAGCCTGTGATTATCAAATTGTTGGAAGACTCAAGTCTAAGAGCAAAGAAAGGGAAATCGTTTGTCATTTCCACACTCAGCTCCTTTGGCACGGCTGATAACATCAATGGGACCTTTTCTTGAATTGGGTGGTCCACCAAATTGGCAGTGTATATTGTTGACTCGATTCTGAAACTGGTTTTAATGATTAAGATACACAATTTAATTGAGGTGCTAAGCAATATATTTACTTGAGGTGCTAAAAAATGTTATCACCATGAATAATTATCGAGCTGCTTTTGTATCTTCTTTTCCAGAATTTATTCAGGGTTTTTTTTTTGTTAAATTCAAGTTGTTGGAAGAGTCCTAAGTATGGTGCTCATAAAAAGTAAGTGATATCGCTTGTTGTTTTCCACACTCGGTGTCTACAGCACGGCAGCAGATCACATCAATGGGACTTTTTCTAATTCCACATCCATCACCTTGCTTGGCATGCAAAATTACATCAACAAGACTTTTTCTTCACAACCCTTAACAACATATTTCCAATGTCTTGTCCTCTTCCCTTCTTGCCTTCTCTTATCTTCTTGCCAGTTTTCTAACTTTTTTTTGGGGGTTTCAAACGAACAGCCTACACTCCATTTAGTAGACCGGGCCCGTTGGTAAGGCTGCACACGACGTCTCGAGTAGGCTCAACAAACTTGAGCTCAAGCTCAAGCTTGGTTGAAACTCGAGTCGAACTCCTTATAGCAAGCTCGAGCTTGACTCGACTACATAAAATCAAGCTCGACATCGACTCGTTCAACCAATTTAACTCATTTAGGCATTAGCTCATGTAAGCATTAACTCGTTTAACTAGTGTAAGTGTTAAGGTCGTGTAATAGTTCAGCTCGTGTAGCTTGTAAAATTTTTTTTTTACCCTCAAAGTTTAAACCAGTGATGCAGTGAACTGGTTTTCGCAATATTATATTGAATACTGGTGTGAATCGAGTCGAATCGAGTATAAACGAGTCAAGTTCCTAAAACTCAAACTCAACTCATTTATCGTTTCAAGTATATTTGTAAGCTCGAACTCGACTCATTTATAACGGAGTCAAGCACAAGCTGAGTTTTTTATAGTGGGTTTAAGTTGAGCCCGAGTTGGCTCGGCTCGTTGTGCAGCCCTACATGTTTGTATTTACAATAGAGCTATTACCAAAGATCAGACCATCGATATTGGTGTTATCAGAATCAGCCCGATTCGGTTTGTGGCTCCCCATATTGCACTAATCAAGCAATATTTTCATGAATGACAAGAACCACAACTTACATATAGGTTATGATTGATGACAACCAAAATTAGGTAGTAAAAATAATATAAAAAACACAACTTTTTTTTTTGAAAAAACAGTGATAAAACATGAAAAATAAGTCCACTAAATAAAACAGCAGAAAAATAGTCTTTTTTGAAAAAAATATGAAAATAAAAAAGGTGGTTTTCCGTTTTTCGCATTTTTCTAAATGTCAAATTGCTTGTTCCCATTCTGTAATTTTTAGTTGTTGCTTATCTTGCCTTATCACTAACACATTTATCTCATTTATCTTATTTCCCATTTTGTAATTTTCAATTTTTTTTAAAGTTAACAATAGAAATGCTAGTTCTTTTTTATAAAACATGTTTCACTTCATATTCGGCATAGTAATAAGCTGATCAACTTGTTGAAAGCATGCAAATTTAAACAATCGAAGAAACGAAGGAAAATTTGGTAGTAGATTTGAGATTTTACTCTAATTCGGTTACCACCTAGTTAGAGTTCCATCTCATCTTGCTTAAGTTCTTTTGGAGAGGTGTTTGTGATCATAAATGACATTAAGTGGGTGAAAATGCATGAATGCATTGATCCTATATGATTGAAAAGAAAAATCATTCATTCCTACCATAACATTCATGTAAGAGCATTCCTACCATAACATTCCTCGAAGATTTTTGTTTTGATAAATATCATATATAAGAAGAAAAAGTTTTTGAAAATAGATTGGGGTTGTAAACCATCAAACATAAATCCAATATTGGGTTATTACTTGATTTTTGGTCTTAGTGAAGTAGGTAAATAAAAGATCATGAGAAAATGTTTAAAGAAAAGAAGGATATGCAACATTCTTATAAAAAGAAAGAGAGAGAGAGAAAAAAAAATACTTCAAAGATCATTAGATGAAAGATTTTGAAATAAAAGAAGATATATATTCTCCATATGTATGTATACGTATTTGTATAAGCTTTTAAAAATGAATTCTTAACTTAAATAGAGAGGGAAAGAAAAAGATATATATATATATATAAGAAATTTGTAGGATAAACATTTATCTTGAAAAGATGAACAAAAGGTTCTAGGAAGAGAAAATAGAACACACATATATATATATATACATAAGAAATTTGTAGGATAAACATTTATCTTGAAAAGATGAACAAAAGGTTCTAGGAAGAAAAAATAGAACACATGTATATATGCATTCATATGTATATGAAAATTTGTAAAATAAAGTGTGGAAACATAAAAAGAGAAAATAAGGAAACTACACGCAATGACATGAGAATGTATTTTTAACATGTCCATATTCGTGAAGGTTCCCTCAGGTTGGACAAGTTTTAACCTCAAAAATTAATATAAAGATTAGATAATAGAACCCCAAACCACAATCTCATTCTCATCATACATTCACATATAAAGGGAAAACCAAGCAACTGTACATGGGTAATACATAGGCAATATTCAAGCAAAAAAAGAGAGAGAGGATGATGAAAAGGGAAAGATTCAACTAGGAAGGAGGGCATGATGTAACTATGAAATGAAGGATCATCTCATCTTTTCATGCTCCCGGTACACTTGAGCATAACCTCTTGTCCCTAAGAAGAGATTGAGTGTTATCTCCTTTGGTCATGGGGAGGTAAAGATAAAAAGAAAATGAAGAACGAAAAACAATGTTATATTCAATAAAAGAGACAACATGATTCAAACATGAAATGAAAGATCATCTCATCTTTTCATGCTCCCGGTGCACTTGAGCATAGCCTTTTGTCTCTAAAAAGAGGTTGAGTGCTATCTCCTTTGGCCATGGGGAGATCAAGAGGAGAAGAAAATAAAGAAATAAAGACAATGCTTTGTTCAATATAAGAGAAAACATGATTCAATCACAAAATGAAAGATCATATCATCTTTCACTTGAGCATAGCCTGTTGTTTCTAAAAAGAGGTTGAGTGTTATCTTCTTTGGCCATGGAGGGATGAAGATGAGAAGAAAATAAAGAAAGAAAGACAATGCTATATTCAATAAAAGAGAAAGCATGATTCAATATTGAAATGAAAGATCATCTCATCTTCCCATGCTCTCGGTGCACTTGAGTATAGCCTCTTGTCTCTAAAAAGGGATTGTGTGCCATCTCCTTTGGCCATGGGGAGATGAGGATGAGAAGAAAATAAAGAAAGAAAGATAATGGTATATTCAATAAAAGAGAAAACATAATTCAATCACGAAATGAAAGATCATCTCATCTTTCCATGCTACTGGTGCACTTGAGCATAGCCTCTTGTCTCTAAAAGGAGGTTGAGTGCTATATCCTATGCCCATGGGGAGAAGAAGATGAGAAGAAAATAAAGAAAGAAAGACAATGCTCTATTTAATAAAAGAGAAAAAATGATTAAATCATGAAATGAAAGATCATCTCATTTTTTCATGCTCCAGGTGAACTTGAGCATAGCCTCTTGTCTCTAAACAGAGGTTGAGTGCTATCTCCTTTGGCCATGGGGAGATGAAGAAGAGAAGAAAATGAAGGAAGAAATGAGAGGGATGATGATTATATACCTCTAATGAGAAATGACCTAGGGAAGTTGAACACCTTCACTTGAAGATCCATTTGAGTGAAGCTCCAAGATGATGCCTCCAAGAGAGTTTTAGCTTGCTCCAAGTTGGAGAGGAAGAGGAGAAATGGAAAGAGGAAGAGAGAGAGAGAGAAAGCTCAAGAGAAACTGTAAGTCTTCAAGTGAGAATACTCTAAAGTTTCTCCCAAGGGCCAACTCTTACCCAAGAGGGAAGATTGTGGGGTATTTATAGAGGATTTTGGAGCCCAAACCCAAATTTTGAACTTTTTTTGAATTTTTTAAAATTTTCATCCAAATTTCACATAATTTTGAATTATTTTGAAAAGGAAATGGTTTGAAATGAGTATTTACATGCCATTAGGCCTGTAAAAACATTTTTAAAAGTGAGCTGGGTCTTTGCCCACCCAAAAAGACCAAAACCACCCCCTAAAGGGTGGTTTTTGGTCAAAAAGGTGAGGTGAAAGGGGGAGACAACAGCGCCCGGATACAACAGCATCGAGCACTGTCGCGCCTGGGGTGTAGTTGCCCGACCGCATGGTCGGCTGACGAGAACACGCCACACGACCGCACAATCGTGCATGGTCACACTACTGTGACAGCCCCCGCCCGCGCGCGTGCGTTGCGCGACGCGTTATTGCTCAATTGCGCGCGCATCACTCTTTTATGTGCGTGTGTGCACATTTCACGATGCATGATCGCTCGACTGCACGTCCCTGGATGCGCAAAAATGGAAAGTTTTTTTTTTTAATTTATATTTAAAAAATGATAAAATAAATAAATGTCATTCATAAAATAAAATTATTGAAATGGTTCTTTTTTTTTGTTACAAATGCGTGGTTGACTCCATTTTGAGCGATTCCAAACTTGCTCCAAATCCGATTTGGTTTAGTCAATTGTCGACTCGTGCGAGCGTGCGACTTGGGTTTAAAAACACATTTTGGCGAGAGAAATGAGCTTTTAAAACAAAGGGAAGGCCTATGTAAGCGCGATGCTCAAATTTTGTCATTTCAAATGCGATTCGAATTTTGGATCTGAAATGCTCGATTTGGATCTGAACTTGGATTTTGCATCCATTTTGGATCTTCAAAAATTTTGGAAAAATTTGAGGTGATTTCAGGTATGATGTAGGAAGAAGCAGAAGAGAGGATACAAAAGAATGACGAATGAAATCATAATCTAAGCCGACCCTGAAACAGAGCCTCAGGGGGTTGATCACATTCCCAGTCAACCTTACAGGGAATCGATTTACAAAAAGGCTTGATCACATCCTTACGAAGACTATATGGTGAACTCCTCTTGTAACATCAACACTTTGTACTGCAAAAGAGATGTATCGACATGCAAGGTGAAAAATAGTGAGAGCATTACCTTGAGGTTTCTTTTAATAACAGGTCAGAGGCCTACTATCTATCAGATCTATTTCTTGAGAGCAGTAGCATGAAAAAACACAAGTTAGTACTCCATATCAAGGCCATGGTGCTGGCTCCGAGCAGTGGTAGAGTCATAAATTTTTGTCTTTAAACTTCAACCTTTAAGGAGCACAATAAATTTAAATTTCAATCTTTAAGGGGCATCCATATGCAATTAAAACAAATTTGATGAGCCGGGGTACCCACACCAGATACAACATTGCCACTGGATCAGAGCCCAATTGGAAATCTTCTCTTTAATTTGGTAGTTTATTATAGCTTTCCTGGATGAATGGTCCCAAAATGCACCTTTGAGACACTTTTATCCAGCATATGAGGGTGTAAGCAAATGCCAAAATGAACGTCTATGGCACACCAATACGGATCGGACCAAAGTTATTACGTACGCAAATACCTTGTCCTAGATGGGGTATTGAAGACACCCAATCCAACCTAAACAAACAATAGATGGAATGGATGAAGTTCAGAAAATAAAATATCTCCTCAAACAAACCCATGACCAAGTCTAAATTTTGTTTTTAGAACATCTGGTGTAAACAAACAATCCAAGAACCGACTGCCACAGGCCATAATGTTTTATAAATGTTTACAAAAGCTAATTGATTTTTTTTTTCCTAAAATTTCAACGATTAAGTTTACATTTCTCTATACAGGTGCGAATCATTAACACTTGCTCATGCCGTGAGAACTTTCACTGAACATGCACCTCACACCACTTTTGCATACACTTGATACACTTGTAGGGTTATATATGAGCCAAGTAAAAAATGAGCTCGTTCAGCTTGGCTCAAGCTCGAGTTTAGCTGTACAAAGTCATCTTGAACTCGATACGATAGACCAAGCCACAGCTCAAGCTCGACTCATTTAAGCTTGTTTACCAACTCATCATTTGACTGATTTCTTTCTTTGGTTTAATGTTTTAAAATTACAAAAAAATAAAAAAAACCTAGATAAATGGCTTACTCAAGTTTAATAAAATCAAGTTTATGTAACTTGAACTCGACCTGTTTACAATTACGAGTTTTGAGTTAAGCTCAAGCTTAACAGATTAAATTCAAGTCGAGCTTGAGTTGGCTTGACTTATTTTAGAACTCTATCTACTTGACACACACAAATGGACTCGTCCCCTATTTATAATGGTGAACATGTCAGCTGGGGTGGGGAAGCTTTGACCTGAGGATGTCAATATGTCTGATTTGTATTGGATATCCAAGCGAACTGCTGCAACAAACTTGGATGAAGAAAAAAAAATTACTAATCAATTAAAAAAATGAGATAGGATTTGAAATTAAGAAATGACATCCAAGTATATTCAGATTCAAGTATGCATAAATATCCAATCCGATACAGATTCAGTTATACAAAAATGTCCAATTGAGATGAGTAAAAAATGGATTTAGATCAGATTCAAATTATGAAATCTGATTTTGGATCAGGAAAAAAATTAAATTTGGATCAGATTCAGAAACACATAAATATCCAATCAGACCCATATCAGAGTTAGTTTTAAATAATATTCTATATTCAATGCTCTTATATTTTGTAAATCAGTCAGATTCAGTTCAAATATTTGGATTTAGATTCAAATATAAAAATAGGATTCAGATCGGATTCTGATTGTGACATCTGATTTCAGATTTAGATTAGGATGAGTAAAAAATGGATTTAGATCGATTCAAATTATGAAATCTGATTTTGGATGACGAAAAAATTAAATTCGGATCAGATTCAGTTTAAGGAATCTAATTTCGGATTCAAATTTGGATATCACTTTTTTTCATTTGTTTCGGAGCTCGAAACCGACAGACGGTTAATAATATATTTTATTATTCATTTATTTTTTTCATTTATTTTTTGTATTTAGGTCCATCGATTTTCAAGAAAAACAAGGTCAGTCGTTCTCTTGAGTCCTCCCAACTCCTCCAAGAGTATCAGTGATGACTGTTCACGATGTTCTTAATGAGCAGGTTGCCGAATAACTTCAAACATCCTAGTTGTTCAATCGACCAATCAAAGTTCAATATACTATTTGTTTTCAACAAGTATTTAAAAAAAGATAATTTCTCAAAATATATGTGAAAATAATTTAAAACGTCCTTAAACAACTTAAATAAAAGTCAAATATGATAAAAGATGAGCATAAATAACTTATTGAGAAAATTAATAAGTTAACAGTTAAAACATCTTAACCAACTATTTGAAAATTAAGTAATTAATATTTTCTTATAAAAAGAAAATATAAAAGTTCAAAATATAAAGCAATTTATAGTCAAATTCAGTAAAAAAAACTCGACTTGTTGAAATGCATATATATATAATATAATATAAATAATTTATTTTTTCATACATATTTGAAATGTGCCCAAGCACACTTAATTTGAACAGTATTTTGATTATAAAAAATTAAAATTTGAAAACTATTAAAAAACCAAGCATATCTTAAAAAATTTAAAAATAGACATAAACTCATTTAAATAATTAAGTTGAGTTCGAGTTCACTAAACTTGAACTGTTAATGCTTGATTAGGCTTCAAAATGGGTAACAACTTTTTCATACTCGTTTCTTAATTAATATAGCCGGTTTCAAAACCCTTTGTCTCAGGCGGGAAAATTTAACTTTCACCCATTCAGTTTTCTTTGTTTCTAAAATTTTTTTGCCCCCAAATGCAACCCTAAGGCCAAGTTTGAGGGCCATGAAAAATTCATGGAGGGTTTTCATCTTTTTTTTTACCGTTTCATTTTTCTTGAAACTCTAGTTGTTATTATAATTATAACTGATTAAATGTTGAAAACCGATACACCACGTTATTGAAAGATGATGCACTTTGGTTTCATTTGATTACAAATGAACGCCGGATGAAGTGCCGTGGCTTCTCCCCATGTTGAGTTGCCGTATGAGGGAACGACATCTACACTCAGTGCAAGTGGGCTTCTCATGGTTCGTCTGGTCCCCATCCTATCGGACTCATTTTCCTCGAATTCTTTTCCTCTTCCCTTTTGTCATTTTAATTACAGACTCATGTTCTCCCAAGCGTGGGATTTAGCGAATGGTCCCCATCCCACTTGAATGTATTTTACTGTTTTATCTTTCCCTAAAGAACAAAAGGGGCTGGAGAGCCTTGAGTGAAGACAACCGGTTTCTGAGGGCCGTAGAACAAAAGAATGCCAACGTCACGAGCACAATGAAATATGTCCCATTGTATGCATGGAGTGGACCATTTGATCAAGCATTGGTTTTGTATAGGAGAATGATTTACAATGGAGTTAGTCCAAATAAATTCACGTTTCCTTTTGTTCTGAAGGCATATTCTGATTTATCGGCTTTAGAAGATGGGAGGAAGATTCATGATGATGCTGTGAGAGTGGACTAGAGTCTGACGTATTTGTTGCAACTGGACTGATTGATATGTATAGCAAATGTGGTTGCTTGGACAGTGCATACCAAGTGTTTGAGAAGATGTCGCAGAGGGATCTGGTTGCTTGGAACTCCATGGCTGCAGGTTGTGCTCTTCATGGGCTATATGATGATGTGATCTGTTTGGTTCTGGAAATGCAACAGGCAGGCCATACGCCAAACTCTTCAACTTTGGTTTCAGTTTTGCCTGTTTTTGGTGAAGCTTCAGCTCTTCAACAGGGCAAGAGCATACACTCTTAATGCGTAAGAAGGTGCTTTCGTTTGGCAAATGTTCTGGTTAACACTGCTCTTCCATATGTATGCAAAGTGTGAGTGCTTGAATTATTCTTGGAAGGAAGCACTTGAACTTTTTTATCAGATGGTCGTGGAAGGTAACAAGCCAACAGGTTCAAGGTTACTCTGTCAAGGTGGGTTTTGAATTACTCTGTCAAGGTGGGTTTTGAATCAGATATAACCACAGCAAATTCAGTTCTATCAATGTACTCCAAGTGTGCAGTTGTAGATGATGCCATAAAATTCTTCCACATAATGCCAAATAAAGATATAACCACTAGTGATTTTTTTTTTTTAAAGTACTGGTCTATCGTTGCCTTGTAGCATATCTTTATATGCAGTAATTGCAACTCCTATATGGCAAAATTGACACCAGAAGATTGTGGATGTGAAAACCATATATATGCATTTGATCGTCATTTATCTTGTTTAAGATGACTGTCCTAATAATCTGCCTTATTTTCAGGTGATCGCATAGCTGATTCGGATCGGATTCGGATATTAAAATTCGCATTCGGATATTTAAATTCGGATTCGGATCGGATTCAAGTATAACTAGAATTCGGATTCCGATCAGATTTGGATATAACTTAAAAATGATATTCGGATCGGATTCAGGTATCACTTAAAAATCGGATTCGGATAGGATTCAGATATTAAAATTCGGATTCGGATCGGATTCAAGTATAACTAAAAATCGGATTTGGATGTAGATTTTAAATTCGGATTCGGATATGGTTAAAAAAAATTTCATCCGAATTCGAATCCTAATCCGAATCCGAATATATGAATATCCGAAAAATTGGACATGGTAAAAAGTATATCCGATCCGAATCCGATCCTTTGACATCCCTACTGCTTGGTCAGCTTGAACTCGATTCGATTGAACTCGATTCGGTAGTTCAAGCCACAGCTCAAGCTTGACTCATTTAAGTTTGTTTACCAACTCCCTATTTGACCTGATTTCTTTATTTGGTTTTAAGTTTGAAAATTACAAAATAACACCTAAATAAATGGTTATATCAAGTTTAATCAAATCAATTTTATATAACTCAAAGCTGACATGTTTATAACCGCGCGTTTTGAGTTAAGCTCGAGATTAACAGAGCAAATTCGAGTTGTGCTTGAGTTGGCTCGACACATTCTACAGCTTTATCCACTTGACACACACAAATGGACTTGTACCCTATTTACAATGGTGAAAATGTCAGTTGGGCTGGGGAAGTTTCGATCTAAGGATGTCAATATGTTTGATTTGAATTGGATATCCAAGCGAACTGCTCCAAAACCTTTGGATGAAGAAAAGAAATTTACTAATCAACAAAAAAATCAGATAGGATTTGAAATTAAGAAATGGCACCCGATTAGATTCGGATTCAAATATGTATGAATAACTAATCGGTTTCAGATTCAGATTTGGATTCAGTTAGACAAAAATATCCAATCAAATTCAGATTGAGATTGTTATATAAAAATATCCGATCAGATCCAGATCATACTTAATTTTTAATACAAATTATATATTCAATGTTCTTACACTTTGTAAATCAGCCAGATTTAGTTCAAAATTTGGATTCAGATTCAAATTCAGATATGAATATAAAAATAGGATTCAGCTCTGATTCGGATTGTGACATCTGATTTCAGATTCAGATTGGGATGAGAAAAAAAAAATTGGATTTGGATCAAATTCAAATTGTGTGTATGTACGTGTGTGTGTGTGTGTGTGTGTGTGTGTGTGTGTAGGGCAGATTTTGTGTTTTAAAAATAGCAGATTATGAATTTTCGAGGAAGTCCTGGCGAAGGCTGTTAACAGTAGAAATGCCAGATCTTTTTTATAAATGTTGTTTCACATCTTTTTTGGCTTAGTAATCAATTGATCAACATTGGTCAAAGCATGTAAATTTAAACAGTCGAGGAAAGGAACAAAAAATTGACAGAAGTCATTAAGATTGTCTTTAAGATAAGCAGAATTTGGCAGGTCAATTTTTAAGATATGCAGTTCATCAGCTGATTTATTCATGCCATCTCTTATTGTTAGATGTCATATGCAAAGTCTGGACGATGCGAAATGTACATGACCTTGAAATCTGACTATTGAAAGCTCCGATCTGATCACATTTTATTTCACTACGGAAAAAAGATTTCACTGCTGCAAGTAATATAGGGACTTTCGAAAGTGATAAAAAGAGCTAAGACACTAAATCTAAAACTCTGAATTGAAAAGGCACCAAAAGTTTCAAGGAATCCCATCAATTTGGAAATTCAGTCAGGCCTGAATGTGACAAACAACATTTAGGAAGCACTTTGATAAAAGTGAAATCCATTTAATTGACTAAAACATCAAGAGAATATGTTACGAAACATTGCCAAAAGAAAGCTCATTAAGTTCATGTTCTTTTGTTGCTATGATTTTTGATTGTTGATTTTTGGCTTTTGCCTTTATATTACTGGGTAAATCATTAAGCAATGTTAATGCTATGAGATATTGCACCCCTGACTATTAAAATTCGACATCATCTAACAATATATTATTTATCAAGCCAAAATTGGTAGTAGTACTTTACACAGATCCACTAGTTAAAATACACACCAGGGACGGATGCACGGCGCTGGCAGGGCACTGGCCCCCCACCCTAAAAATTTTAAAAAATTCAAACATTGATATGTAAATTTCATAAATTTTAGTTTAACCTATATAAAAAATAGAAATTTTGGTCTCTATTGAAATTTTGAAACTATAGTTCGGTTCTGTCACACACATTCTAACTTATAGAGCACTGATATGCTTGTGCAAGTATTGTTGATCTTACGTAGAAATTTCTTAAATTAAACTCTCTTTTGTGCAGTTTAACTACTAACCTTACCTGTGTTTTTTTGTTCTTTTGTGTGCTTTTGAAGGTGATTGAGCCATATCCTTGTATTAGACATACTAGTCTGTTTTCTTTGGTCTGGTAGCAATTCTTGGCAAACATCCATGTATATCAGCATTAATTGCAGCTCTGCTGATATTTCTCTATTGCACAGATTGATTTTGCTTAAGAAATGTAGGGCCTGAAATAAATTCTGCTTTTGACTAACAAGGTAACACAATCAAATGACAGAGAGCATTTCTTCCACTTTTCTTCTGAGAAATTTGGTGGTGATTCTGCTGTTTACTGCTGAACGTTTGTTTCTTGCTCCTGATCAAGCAGGAACAGGATGCATTACCTGCCTCAAATTAATCTTGAGGTTCTTTCATGAATTCAAAAGTTCCAGCATAACCGAGAAACCATTTCTAAACTAGGTACTATGCATAACCAACAACTTGGTTGAACTGTTAAACTTCTATAGAATAGATGCTGGATCCATGCAAATGCCAACAAAATTCCGTTTTTATCTTAGTTTTTGAATTTTGGAGATATGTAAACGGTAGTCATGGCTATAACCAGCTGCTTAAGATATATATATATATACATCATTTTTCCATTTTATTCAGCAGACTTATTTTTTGTGTTTTATCACTGTTTTTTCAAAAATAAAAAGATGCATTTTTTATGATTATATTTAATTGGTTGTCATTTCTCACAACCTATATGTAAGTGGTGGTTCTCTTCAGTCATGAAAATGTTTGCAACTACTACGCAGAATAGTTGAATAGTCATCAATGAAACTGCCAACCTACACTATGAAAGGAGGCCTTACAATATAATAATAATACTACTATTATTATTATAATTGTTAAATAATATAATAATAACAATAATTGTGGATACAGGTGAGCATTGGCCGCCAATGCTGACAATGCATGATAAATTCCTTCCTTTTATGAATTGATTCCGCCAAAAATAACAATATAAATGTCAGCTACGTGATTTGTCCAATGATTGCTGGCTTTCGAGCCACCTTCTGGTGGCATTTAAGGATGACAACTGATCAGATTCGGATCGGATACATCTTTAACTATATCTGCTTTTTCAGATATTCATATATTCGGATTTGAATTCGAATAAAGCAAAGTCATATCCAAATCCGAATACGAAATCCGATTTTACAATCCAAATCCAATTTTTATATTTATATCTGAATCCAAATTTTGAACCGGATTTTGCCATTTTTCAAGCATTAGATACAGGATATTTGTCTAAAATGAATTCGATACGAATCCGTATACGAATCTGATCCGATATTTATGTATATCTGAATCCAAATCCGATCGGATGCCATTTATTAAATCCGAATCCAATCCGATTTCTTGATAGGATATTAAATTTTTATCCATATCCGATTTTTTCGAATCGGATCGGTCGGATATCACGATGCTAACCTTTTATTAATTGAATTGGATGCATCGACGACTCATTTGTAATTGTGGCCCTCCATTATCACGATGCTAACCTTTTCAAACTGGTGCGAAAAAGAAAAATGCCAACTGCACTCGTGCTTTGCCACTCGGAAGCCTGGTTCATTTACCGAAAGCACTCCATCTTATTGGTTATGAACAAATACTGTCCTGAATACTGAATGCATTCGTTGTCCTCCCAGGGCTTCCAAAGGGAGGAAATAAATATCCGATAATTTTATATTTGAGAGTAATTGGTAGGTGCAAGACAGGTCCCCATCTCATCACAGTTCCACATGGTCTCCATAGGCACATGTTAAATGGATATCAAAATCTGCATTCATCATAAGATCCAATTACTTTTCAAATGAATTTGAATGATATCGTTAAATAACTAAGCAATTGATGGCTGTCTAAACCTCGCCAAAGGGTTGGGTTTGGAACCACTACATTGAATAAGGTTCAAAGTCCAACAATTAAGCAATCCGGTTTGGTACGTTGAGACCGGTTTTTTATAATAATGATTTTATTTGGAAACCAACTAAAATAATATTCTTTGGGTGATGTGAAGGTAATCCCAGCACTTCAATTTTTTTTAAATGCATGTAAATTTTAAAAAATTTTACTTCTTGTACATAAAATTTTGAAAAAAGATATTTCAGCCCTGGTCAAAATTTAGAAACTTTAATTCAAACTTTCTCATGAAAAATTATTAGCTCCACCCCTAACCTTGACCAACAATCGCAGAAACAAAAAATCCTACCCTAATCTTTGTTGTTATAAACTATCCATGGCGCTCAAATTAAAAAAGAGGATGACTCCATCCTTACTAGAAGGTTTCTACGGTGGAACTTTGTCCATGGTAGTGTTTGGAAGCATTTGGAATTTTGTTCCCATCTGCTCTTCTTCTATCAAGCAGAAAAGGCCCTTCGTGCTTTTTTGCCACTTCAAGTCAATACCATTGACTCGAGAATTTCTTGTTTTTCTCCTTTCGTTAGGTGGGAAAGGATTTCCACACCTAAATATGCAATACTATATAGAACTAGCCTAATTGGTAGGTTCTTCTTCAACTTGGGAATCTAGTACATCGAAGTGCTTCATGTTGATAGGATCAATTTGCTTTCTAAGTTCTCCTGTTGAAGCTTTTACTAATTGTCTAAATAAGTGAAAAATTTTCAATATATATTATGAAGCAAGTGTGTGTTAGTTGGTCAACTTATTAAATAGGTGTATATTACTTTATTATCTTTGTTGCAATTGCATATTATACAGAACATAGACTTGGTCATTCAACTGGTTATGTTTCTCTCAGCCGCATATATCATTCTCAGTTTTTTAAAAGCAAAGTTTTTCTTGGGTGTTTTTTTGCAAATGTATTTTCCTCAGGAAAAATCTTTGCAGTTTATTTGTCTCCTTGTCCTCTCTTGTTATTCTCTTTTTCTCATTCTTCTCCTCTTTTAAAAAGTCAGTTCATCTTGCTCCTCTTTCTTCTTCTTCTCCTCCCCCTTATTGTTCTTCCATTCGCCATTTTTTAAATGTTTGTGTTCTTACTTTTTTTTAAAAAAAAAGTTGCTTTTTTTTATCTTCTTCTTTCATTTTCTCCTTCTTCCTCTTCTTCTATCGTCTTTTTTAATTAGTTATTGTTTGATCATTTTCACTCGTTTCATCCACTCGTTTCAAAAGTCATTGAAATCTGACCATGATGGCTTCCTGTGTTGAGTGTCCATTGATTCAATAATCGGACAGGAAATTAATGGTTGATGAATGAGATCGAAGGTGGTTGACTCGATGTGTTGTTTCGTTATGCATTTCTTACTAGTTATAAAAGCACTTTTTCTTTATTCTTAATCAATTTTTCTATTCTTCAGTTCATTTTTCTGAAAGAAAAATAGAATTTATAATTTTTTTCTTTTTGCTGATTTGCATGTAGATCGTTTAGATTATTGGATTGGCGGTTTACCAAACTGGCAGCATTGTGAACTCGATTCAAAAATCGGCTTTACTAATTAAGATGGACTTGGTGCTCCTTTGCTCAAAAGGTCGATGATAGTGGTCAGCCACTCCGAACTGAAGACCAATATACAGATGTTCCTTTCTAATGTGGACATGTTCAGACCTAAGGCATATCTCGGATCGAAATATATGATGAGGATATTTACTTGGATTTCTTTTATTGGCGATGCAATGGCTAGGGATGTCAACGGATCAGATTTGGATCGGATATCCGATCCAAATTGCTTCTAAAAAATCGGATATGGTAAATAATTTGACATGCGATTGAGAAATCGCATCAGATTCAGATTTAAGAAATAACATCCGATAGGATACGGATTTGGATTCAGTTTTAGCTAAATATCCGATCGGATACTAACTATCTTAACAAGTATATCTGAGTCCAAACTATAACCAGATATCCGAATCCGAACCACGAGAGCTGATATTCAAATCGTGTAGCTTAATATCTGAATCCAAACTGCGTTAGCTGATATTTGAATCCTGTAGCCTAATATCCAAATCTAGGAGCCTAATATTTGAATCCGAACCGCGAGAGTGATATCCGAACTAATATCCGAATGCTGAGTTGGTGGTAACACACTAACTTAACATCATGACACAAAAGGAACATAAATATTACATATAGTATAATCTAACTAAGAACTGACTTCCATGGAGTTGCATATAATAATATTCTTACAGAAATCATATACATCATTTAACTTAAAATATTTTAAACTATATCATATAAAACTAATTAATTAGTTAAATAATACTATGTTCAACTAATTTTTTTTGTAATCAAGCAAACACATCAACTAAGCGTGATATCTTAAATAATATATTTATTTAAGTGAAATAGTAAAGAAAACTTCAACAAAGAAATTCAACAAAATGGGAATTGTTGAAAATATGAAACATACACTTTTATAGCTACAAACTTTTTGATGGACCGTTATCTCAAATTGGTTACAAGAATAGTTATATTATATATTTAAAACATAGCAGGTTTAAAAAAAATATTGGCATATACATCACATATGGAAAAAAAGTTGATAGCAAAAAATATACTTTTTTAAAAAGCTAACTTAAAAAAAATGTTTTATAATAAATAGAAATCTTAAACGTATTATGATATTCATTTTAAGTTGAAAGCATCTTCATTGTGCATAATCTCAGTATGAAAAAACTGCTACGCTTATAAAAAAGTTTATTTATCAAATTATCAATTTACTTATTTAATCAATCAAGTAAATTACTTTGTATAATCATACAATTAATTCAAAAATCTTAGAAGTTTGATATATAACACATAATTCACAAACTTGAAAACAAAAGCCTCTAACTAGTAGGAAAACAACAAATCGTAAGATTTTATAAACTATCTTATATATCATTGGAGTAATTATACAATTTTATGTAAAAAAAACAACTATTGTAATGAAGATAATAGGACTATAAATTACTTGATATATCATTGAATACTCTTTTTGCGGATGTAACACAAACTATTTCAATTAACTCAATGAAATGAAAAACATTAAATAATGTGTTTTTCTAATGATAAACAATATGGGTCAGCTGATTTAATAATTCTTAATAAGAGATCATCATGAAATAATAGTTTACTCAATTAAAATATGTTTTTATTTAAAAATAGACCGATCAATGTTCAATATGCATAGTTAATGTAAAAAAAGTACGAAAGTCAAACATATTAGTTGTTAATAGACCAATCAAAGTTCAAATACTATTTGCTTTTTACAAGTATTTAAAAAAAATAATTTCATCAAAAAAATATATGTGAAAATAATTTAAAACGTCCTTAAACAACTTGAAGACATAGAAGTCAAATATGATAAATTATGAGCATGAAGAACTTATGGAGAAAATTGATAACGTAACAGTTAAAACATCTTAATTAACCATGTGAAAATTAAGTAATAAATATTTTTTTTTTTGCATTTTTGTTTTTTCTAACATTTGTCGGTGGGGTTGTCAAGTGGGCATGGCTCGAGTCGCTGCAGTGGAAGAAGGGATTGGAGGAGGCAAGATGAGGAAGAAACTCGGCACTCGTTTTCCTGCGGTATGATTCTCTCCATCGCATTCTTCTTTATTTTTTTATCCAGACTTGAAGTTGAGATCCCAAACTTTCCCCTTTCTTTATTTCAAAATGGGTCTTATTTCTATCTCTGTTTGTTGTTTTTCTTTTCTCAAATTTGATGGTCAAGAAACTAGAGTGTCATGTCGTGCATGAGTTGTTTTCACAGTTAAAGGAACAGTGATCTATTTCCATTTTCTGAACAAAATCTTGCTGGTCTACTTTTTGTCGATATTTTATATGCGTTGAATTGGAAAGGTTAACAAATTCGCAAAAGAGTGTTTGGCTGATAGAAATTTCTGGTATTTTCTTATCTCTGAGCTAATTTTACATCAATCTGCAAGAATCAATAGAGAGATGAGCCTAGAAATGTGCGAACAAGCTGTGTTTTTGGGAAAACAGTTATGAAAACGTGTGAGAATCTAAGGTGTATGTTTTCACTTTAAAAATGTGAAGTTCCAAAGCTACCAATTTGCTGTCCCCTTTCCCTTTCTTAACCTATGATTTTCATTTTAGTATTTGCAGAGCACAGAAGCAGAACACCAAGTTAATGGCCATTTCTTGGATTTCAATCTTTCATAGTTCGAGTCTTTTAGGAGAGGCAGAATAATAGAAATGCCATTAGCATAAGAGAAAGATTTGTTTACAGACTCTTCCCTTTATGGCATACACCAACTAATGCCCCTAAAGGTAGCTTTCTAAGCACATGGTTTGAAATTGGATTTTGCAGAAAGCATAGCAAGTTGGTGACTATAGGTTGCAGGCCTAAAGCAACAGCACATGCATAAACAAGAAATCGAATTCAACTGTTTGCCACAAGCCGTTCAAGGATCACGGCGCAGCTTTCGCTAATGAGAGCAGAGATGTAGGCTGATAAATCAAGAACGTGAGGGACAGCAACTGCTCTTGCTATGTACTTTTTGTTCTCTTGGCAGGCTGATAACTTGGCTAGAACTCCCAAAGACAGCTTTTGATAACTTGGCTATATATATATATATATATGTTATATTCTCTCTCTCCCTTAATAAGCTTCACAATTATCACCAACGTTAATATTGGTAGTTCATTTGGTGTTTACTACATATTTTTGACACATAAATCAAATTTGGATCAGATTTACATATGGTTTAAAAGTCATAAATCAGATTCGGGTCGGATTCGGATGTAACTTAAAAGTTGGATTCGGGTATAACTTAAAAGTTGGATTCAGATATATTTTAAAATTCAGATTCGGATCAGATTCAGATATAATTTAAAATTTGGATTCGAATCAGATTCAAAATAACTTATAAATTGGATATGGATCAGATTCGGATATAGATTTTAAAATCGGATTCAGATATGGTATAAACTTTTTTTCATCTGAATCCGAATTCATATCCGAATCCGAATATATGAATATCCGAAAAATTGCATATGATAAAAGATACATCTGATCCAAATCCGATCCGTTGACATCCCTATCAATGGCTTGGCTATGGGAACATTGGCGATGGTGTTGCCCTTCTTTACCTTTGATGATTCAAATCCAATCAAAATAAATTTCTTCTGCATTTAAAGGTTTTTAATCTCTCTGCCTCTCTCTCTCTCTATGTATATATATATATATATAGATATGTATGTATGTATGTATGTATATATGTATATATATACACAAGTGGGACAAGAGCGTGAATAACTATGACCCCGTCAGAACACGTGGCTTTATGGAGTTAGCGCTGTCAATGGATATGTGGAACCATTTTGATATATATCAGTATCGGATCGAATATAGATTCAGTTTAGATTTAGTTTCCAGTAATTACTCATATCGAAAAGGCCGCCACCCAAATATTGAACCATTTCTGAATGTCCACAAGCTCCAGCATGCTGGTACGTTACGCAATTTTGGGTGTACCCTTGGAGAAGCTGAAGTAATATTCCGCAACCTTCTCATTAAGGACAACATGAACAGTCGTCACCGATACTCTTGGAGGAGTTGGGAGGACTCGAGAGAATGACTGACCTTGTTTTTCTTGAAAATCGATGGACCTAAATACAAAAAATAAAAATGAAAAATGTTTGAAAAGTGGGAAAATCTGCAAGGATGGATGGGATACCCAATGAATCGGATTCAAATAAAATATATTATTAACCATCCGTTGATGTTGAGCTCCCAAACAAATGAATAAAAAGTCATATCCAAATTTGAATCCGAAATCAGATTCTGCAATCTGAATCTCATCTGAATCTAATTTGTTTCCTCATCCGAAATCAGATTTCATAATTTGAATCTGATCTAAATCCATTTTTCTCATCCTAATCTGAATCTGAAATCAGATGTCACAATCAGAATCCAGCCTGAATCCTACTTTTGTATTCATATATGAATTTGAATCTGAATCCATATTTTGAACTGAATCTGGCTGATTTACAAACTGTTAAGAGCATTGAATGTAAATTTTTATTTAAATTAAGTCCCATCTGGTTCTGATTGGATACTTTTGTATATTGGAATGTGAATCTGAATTCGATTGAATATTTTTACGTAACTAAATCTCAATCTGTTTGGATGTTTATGCATATATGAATCTAAATCTAACCGGATGTCAGTTCCTAATTTCAAATCCTATCTGATTTTTAGTTGATTAGTAAATTTCTTTTTTCCATCCAAATGTTTTTGGAGCAGTTGGCTTTTACATTCACTTCAAATCACACATATTGACATCCTTAGGTTGAAGCTTCCCCACTCCAACTGACATGTTTCACCATTATAAATAGGGGACGAGTCCATTTGTGTGTGTCATGTGGATAGAGCTGTAAAACAAGTCGAGCCAACTCAAGCTCGACTCGAATTTGCTCTGTTAAGCTCAAGCTTAACTCAAAAGTCATGATTATAAACAAGTCAAGTTCGAGTTTCATAAAATTGACTTGATTGAACTTGAGTAAACTATTATTCCAGGCATTCTTTTGAAAATGTTCAAACTTAAAACCAAAAAAAGAAATCTGGTCAAATGGGGAGTCAGTGAACGAGCTTAAAAGAGTCATGCTCGAGGTGTGGCTAGGTCTATCGCATGGAGTCAAAGCTGAACAAACTTGAGCCAAGCTGAACGAGCTCGATTTTGACTCGGCCCGTGTACAGCCCTACAGGTGTGTGCTGAAGATGTGTGAGGTCCCTGTGTAGTGAGCTCACAGCATGAGCAAGTGTTACTGATTCACTTCTTAGTTTTAATTTTGACAGCACTCACTCATGTTGAATGGTTTGCCCCATCACTGTATACGAGCCTTTTCGTGCTGAATGTTTAAACTCTTGGGTGGCTTCTTCCCTCAAAAGGATATAATGAGATCATTCTCCTATAAGATGTTCCCTTCATCCAACTGAGCTCAAAGTTCTGATAAATTATCCCTGTGGTGTAGTTCCCTTCATCCAACTGACCTGAAAATAAAATGTAAACTTAGTCGCCTGTTTGTTTGATGAGATGTACTTTTGTGACAACATATTATATTCTTGGAATTCCATCCATCCCATCCATCAGTTTGGGTTGGATTGGGTGTCTGTAACGTTCCATCTAGGACAAGGTATTAACGTACGCAAGAACTTTGGTCCGATCTGTATTGGTATTTAAAAATTTAATAAAATGCAAAAAGATAAAAGAGTTGAGTGTCACAGATACACCCTCATATGCTGGATAAAAGTGTCTCAAAGGTGCATTTTGGGACCATTCATCCATGAAAGCTATAGTAGACTCCAAATTAATGAGAAGACTTCCATTTGGATTAATGCAGTGGCGGAGTAATGTTGTAGCACACTGGCCCATCAAATTTACTTGATTTGCATATAAGTGCCCCTTAAAGATTGAAATTTAAACTTAGAGTGTTCTTTAAAGGTTGAAGTTTAAATAAAATTTCTGACTCCACTCTCATATGGAGTGCTAACTTGTAATCAATTCCCTTTAAGGCTGACTGGAAATGCAATCAATCCCCCGAGGCTCTGTTTCAAGGTCCGCTTGGATTATGATTTCATTCCTCATTCTTTTGTATAGTCTCTTCTGCTTCTTCCTACATCATACCTATTGTTTCCATCGTTGAAATCGAAAGACTCAACCTGTACCAGGGCTTCCTCTCTTACAGAATACATTGGATTGTTCTTTTTCTCCGCTGATGAATTTGTGTTCTTGATCGTTGCCCTTATTGTCTGATACTTGGAAAACAACTAGGCCCATATATAGGAGACAAAAATTAAGAACCTTTGCATGGGAACATTTCAATCAGTCTTTGAGATTTGAAATTTTGATTGTTTTCCTACATTCTTAAGTTTTCCAAACGTCATTTCTGTAGTGAAATAAAATGTGATCAGATTGAAGCTTTCAATCGTCAAATTCCAAGGTCATGTACATTTCACATCATCCAGACTTTGCATATGACATCTAACAATAAGAGATGGCATGAATAAATCAGTTAATGAACTGCATATCTTAAAAATTGACCTGGCAAATTCTGCATAGCTTGAAGACATTCTTAATGACTTCTGTCAAAATTTTGTTCCTTTCTTCGACTGTTTAAAATTACCTGCTTTGACCAATTGATCAGTTGATTACTAAGCCAAATAAGAAGTGAAACAGGATTTATCAAAAAGAGCTAGCATTTCTACTGTTAGCTTTAAAAAAAATGAGCCTGGTGCTCATTAAAAGCAAGTGATATCGCTTGTTGTTTTCCACACTCGGTGCCTACGGGCACGGCCACAGATCACATCAATGAGACTTTTTCTAATTTGCAGGACTTCTTATTTCCACATCCAGCAACTTAGTTGGCACCCAAGATTACATCAACATGACTTTTTCTTCACATCCCTTAAAAACATATTTCCTTGTCAGTTTTCAACATATTCATATTTGTAGGACTTTTTCTTCACAAGTAGAACCTGAGATTAGCCAGCTCAAGCTTGATTCAACTCAAAAAACTTTAGCTTGAGCTCGGCCCTCATCCAAAACTGACCAAACTCAGATTTCATAATTTGAATCTTATCTAAATCCATTTTTTTCATCATAATCTGAATATGAAATCTGAGTGTCCCAATAAGAATCTAACCCAAATCCTGTTTTTGTATTCATATATGAATTTGAATCTGAATCCATATTTTGAACTGAATCTGGCTGATTTACAAACTGTTAAGAGCATTGAATGTAAAATTTTTATTTAAATTAAGTCCCATTTGGTTCTGATTGGATACTTTTGTATATTGGAATGTGAATCTGAATTCGATTGAATATTTTTACGTAACTAAATCTCAATCTGTTTGGATGTTTATGCATATATGAATCTAAATCTAACCGGATGTCAGTTCTTAATTTCAAATCCTATTTGATTTTTTAGTTGATTAGTAAATTTCTTTTTTCCATCCAAATGTTTTTGGAGCAGTTGGCTTTTACATTCACTTCAAATCACACATATTGACATCCTTAGGTTGAAGCTTCCCCACTCCAACTGACATGTTTCACCATTATAAATAGGGGACGAGTCCATTTGTGTGTGTCATGTGGATAGAGCTGTAAAACAAGTCGAGCCAACTCAAGCTCGACTCGAATTTGCTCTGTTAAGCTCAAGCTTAACTCAAAAGTCATGATTATAAACAAGTCAAGTTCGAGTTTCATAAAATTGACTTGATTGAACTTGAGTAAACTATTATTCCAGGCATTCTTTTGAAAATGTTCAAACTTAAAACCAAAAAAGAAATCTGGTCAAATGGGAGTCAGTCAACGAGCTTAAAAGAGTCATGCTCGAGGTGTGGCTAGGTCTATCGCATGAGTCAAAGCTGAACAAACTTGAGCAAGCTGAACGAGCTCAATTTTGACTCGGCCCGTGTACAGCCTACAGGTCTGTGCTGAAGATGTGTGAGGTCCCTGTTAGTGAGCTCACAGCATGAGCAAGTGTTTGATTCACTTCTTAGTTTTAATTTTGACAGCACTCACTCATGTTGAATGGTTTGCCCCATCACTGTATACGAGCCTTTTCGTACTGAATGTTTAAATCTTGGGTGCTTCTTCCCTCAAAGGATATAATGAGATCATTCTCCTATAAGATGTTCCCTTCATCAACTGAGCTCAAAGTTCTGATAAATTATCCCTGTGGTGTAGTTCCTTCATCCAACTGACCTGAAAATAAATGTAACTTAGTCGCCTGTTTGTTTGATGAGATGTACTTTTGTGACAACATATTATATCTTGGAATTCCATCCATCCATCCATCAGTTTGGGTTGGATAGGGTGTCTGTAACGTTCCATCTAGGACAAGGTATTAACGTACACAAGAACTTTGGTCCGATCTGTATTGGTATTTAAAAATTTAATAAAATGCAAAAAGATAAAAGAGTTGAGTGTCACAGATACACCCTCATATGCTGGATAAAAGTGTCTCAAAGGTGCATTTTGGGACCATTCATCCACGAAACCTATAGTAGACTGCCAAATTAATGAGAAGACTTCCATTTGGATTAATGCAGTGGCGGATTATTTAGGCACAGTGGCCCATCAATTTACTGATTTGCATATAAGTGCCCTTAAAGATTGAAATTTAAACTTAGAGTGTTCTTTAAAGGTTGAAGTATATTTCTGACTCCACTCTCATATGGAGTGCTACTTGTAATCAATTCCCTTTAAGGCTTACTGGAAATGCAATCAATCCCCCGAGGCTCTGTTCAAGGTCCGCTTGGATTATGATTTCATTCCTCATTCTTTTGTATAGTCTCTTCTGCTTCTTCCTACATCATACCTATTTTTTCCATCGTTGAAATCAAAAGACTCAACCTGTACCAGGGCTTCCTCTCTTACAGAATACATTTGGATTGTTCTTTTTCTCCGCTGATGAATTTGTGTTCTTGATCGTTGCCCTTATTGTCTGATACTTGGAAAACAACTAGTCCATATATAGGAGACAAAAATTAAGAACCTTTGCATGGAACATTTCAATCAGTCTTTGAGATTTGAAATTTTGATTGTTTTTCTACATTCTTAAGTTTCCAAACGTCATTTCTGTAGTGAAATAAAATGTGATCAGATTGAAGCTTTCAATCGTCAAATTCCAAGGTCATGTAATTTCACATCATCCAGACTTTGCATATGACATCTAACAATAAGAGATGGCATGAATAAATCAGTTAATGAACTGCAATCAATTAAGCAATTTGCATATTGAAGACATTTTAATGATTTTAAAATTTTTTCCTTTTTTAGTTTAAATTATTTTTGACATTGATCAGTTATTCTGCATAAAATGAAACAGATTTATCAAAGAGCTAGAATTTCTCTTTTCTTTAAATTTGTCTGTCTCATTAAAAGAATTATCTTTTGTTTTACAAGGATCGGACATTCTTAATGACATTCTGTACAAAATTTTGTTCCTTTCTTTGATGTTTAAAATTACCTGCTTTGACCAATTGATCAGTTGACTTACTAATGTCCCAAATCAAGAAGTGCCACAACTTAGGATTGTCATCCAAAAAGAGCTAGCATTTTACTGTTAGCTTTAAAAAAAAAAATTTGTCTGGTGCTTCATTAAAGCAAGTGATATCGCTTGTTGTTTTCCACACTCGGTGCCTACGGCACGGCCACAGTCCATCAATGAGACTTTTTCTATTTGCGGACTTCTTATTTCCACGTTCCAGCAACTTAGTTGGCACCCAAGATTACATCAACATGACTTTTTCTTCACATCCCTTAAAAACATATTTCCTTGTCAGTTTTCAACATATTCATATTTCTAGGACTTTTTCTTCACAAGTAGAACCTGAGATTAGCCAGCTCAAGCTTGATTCAACTCAAAAAACTTTAGCTTGAGCTCGGCTCAAACATGAGTCAAGCTCCTTATAACATGATTGAGCATGACTCGTTTAACCCATTTAACTCATTTAGGTGTTAAATCGAGGAAGCATTAACTCGTTTAACTCATGTAAGCATTAACTCATTTAAATCGTGTAAGCATTAACTCATATAAGCTATGAAAATTTGTTTTTGCCCTCAAAGTTAAAACCAAGGATTCAGTGAACCGGTTTTGCAAATATATAGAGTACCAGTGCGAATCGAATTTGAGTTTCAGGAACACAACTCATTTATGCTGCACACAAATCGCACCTCATGCTGGCGACGATTATAAATACACATATAAGCAGACATATACCAATTATTGACAGCAGGACTATTGGAAAATGTTGCAAAGCTAACATTAATATAGATATAAATTATGTAATTTATTTCGTGAAAATGGGAAGATGCATTACCCAATTATCTTGCATAATAAGTCCTTATGAAGTTAACAATTATAATCTTGGGTACTAAGTTCTTATGAATCTGATTTTTTCCTCATCCAAAACTGACCAAACTCAGATTTCATAATTTGAATCTGATCTAAATCCATTTTTTTCATCATAATCTGAATATGAAATCAGATGTCCGAATAAGAATCTAACCCAAATCCTGTTTTTGTATTCATATATGAATTTGAATCTGAATCCATATTTTGAACTGAATCTGGCTGATTTACAAACTGTTAAGAGCATTGAATGTAAAATTTTTATTTAAATTAAGTCCCATCTGGTTCTGATTGGATACTTTTGTATATTGGAATGTGAATCTGAATTCGATTGAATATTTTTACGTAACTAAATCTCAATCTGTTTGGATGTTTATGCATATATGAATCTAAATCTAACCGGATGTCAGTTCTTAATTTCAAATCCTATCTTATTTTTTAGTTGATTAGTAAATTTCTTTTTTCCATGCAAATGTTTTTGGAGCAGTTAGCATGGACAGTCAATTCAAATCAGACATGTCGACTTAGGTTGATGCTTCCCCACTCCAACTGACATGTTTCACCATTATAAACAGGGGACCAGTCCATTTGTGTGTGTTAAGTGGATAGAGCTGTAAAACGAGTTGAGCTAACTCAAGCTTGACTCAAATTTGCTCTGTTAAGCTCAAGCTTAACTTAAAACTCACGATTATAAACAAGTCAAATTTGGGTTTCATAAAATTGATTTGATTGAACTTGAGTAAACCATTTATCTATGCATTGAAGAACTGACCTCAGACTGGTGACACTTTGTCCCTGTGGAACTTGTCTTGCATAAATTGTTCTTCCTCATGCTATGTCAATAAATCGAATACCCAAGTTACCCACAGCCAAATTACCCAAGTTTGAAAGAGGAAAAGATGCCCTTCAGATCTTCAATGAATCTTGACTCGGTGGTGTTCGTACGATGTGAACGGAGCAGGCTTCACGAATTTCTGCTTTGATAATAAGAATATTACCATCAAGCTCTCCTCAGATAAAAGAGAGAAATAGCTCAAAGCGTGCCCAAAAAAAAAAAAAACCACCTCATTACAGTCCGACAGCCCCTAATTCTGTTTCCTCCCTCTTTCCTCTGCTGGAGACGCTCTTTTGCCGTCTTAAATCAGAGAAGAAGCCAAAGCCTTTGAACATAAGCAAATATGACTGCCTAAGTTTATGACTCAGTGAAGGGTTGAGAGAACCTGCTGTCCAGCTGAACCTGTAGGCTGAGAACTGGAGCTGCCGAGAGGAAATTTCTGGATATGATTCGTGAGGATCTGCAATGGGCTCGTCACTGACATCCACAGCAGAGAAATTCAGTCGACCCTGAGAAATTTGCTGGAGTCGAAAGTGTATCTCGCTGCAGAGAGGAAGGCCGGCACTGATTTGTTGTCTGAAGATTATTCCAATTCCAGGTGTCTGAAGAACCTCTCTACAGAAGATTGGATTTCTTGGAGTCAACGGAAGAGAGCAGTGGATTTCCTCTCTCATTTTGCTCAAATACCATGAGAAAAGAGAAGAAAACAGAGAAAGTGTGAAAGATAAAGCTGGAGAGAACTTGTTTTTATTGATTCCTTTGACCAACATATATAGTAAAAAAAAGGTTATGGTTTACAAGATTTTTGGTATACATGATCATGATAATACACAATTTCTATCTCTAAAAAAGCTAAATGCTGCTTCCCAATTACAATTTGGAAGAAATTAAATAAAGGCACAATGAATATTTCAATTTGTTTCTTTAAGTTGTCAGTGCCACACGACTTTCTTCCTCTTGCTGTTATATGTTGAATGTCTCGTTGATTTTAATTGGTCTAAAATTCTGTTTATGCTGAAATAGATAAACGTTCATTTTCTTTTGGGTTCTCAAAAAAAATTTAGTCTGCATAACAATAACAGATTTTGACAAGAGACCTGATCCCTTTTTTCTTGACACTTTGTTTATCACCCAGGAGTTACGTGATTATCTTACCTAAAATGGTCTGCCCTGTTCTCTATATAATGAGGGTCCATCTTCTCTCAAGAACATCAGAGAATGAATAAAGAGAAAGCTCCCTTTCCCGTGGATGTAGGCATCAAGACGCCCAACCACAACCAGGTACATGCTTCAGTTTTTTTGTTTCCATGTTTTAACTCTTCTTCCATAGGAGGCTGGTAGAGTGTGCATGCATTTGCTTAGTTATATCTGCACTAGCATATGTGATATGTGGTTCTAATAGTTCATTCTCATGCCTATGTGGTTGCAGTTTGCAAGCGGGAAGCAGGAGCTGGGGCCGGTGCCTCAGAGGAACAAGCCCGAGGTATGGTTTAAGAAAACACTATTGTTACTAGGCCTACTGAAGCATGTTAACCATTCATACTTCGCGACAAATTATGAAACCAGTGACGTTTTCAAAGAATTGATTTGTGCCTTCTGCATTTGGGTAGGTCAGCAGACCTAAGGTGAGCACTCAAGGATTAAGCACACCTGAGGGAGTGATGCCAAGCGAAGAGGAGAAGAAGATAATGCCTCAGATGGAGGAATTCGAGGCCATGGTGGACGCAGTTATCAATCCCAATGCTGATGTGGCCTGCAACAAGCGAAGGCTACCCGTCTTTGTGGCTCTAACGGATCCCACTCGAAGGGAGTTTTGGCTTAAAGGAGCGTCCAAGCCTTATCAGGAACATTAGCTTGACCAACATTGCCTTACCAACTCGAACTCCTCTTTTGAGTCTCACCACCCCTTCATTTCTCTTATATGTTTTCTGTATTCCTTTATTGTTTTTGACAATTGTTGCAAAATCATTTACAATTTGTCACGAAATTATATGTTCTCTCTCTCTCTTTCTACCTCTTTATCTAGATATCATGCCTTTCCATGTAATGTAAGCAAAAGAATTGGAACTGCCTCGTCATTCACTTGGTAAGATGGATAGACTTTAAATGTCATTTTCCATCCTGATCGTATGTGTAATTGAACCGTTAAAAAAAAAACAGATATGAGAAAAAAATTAATCTCTGATTAAGAAATAACGTCTGAATGGATTCAGAATCAGATTCTGATGTATATAAGTATCAGATCGGATACAGATTTAGTTTTAAGTAATTACTCATATCCAAAAGGCCACAACCCAAATATGGAAGCATTTCTCAATGTTCACAAGCTCCAGCATGCTGGTACGTACGCAATTTCGGGTATTGCTGGGCCGGCGGCAAAAGTTGAAGTTATTCGGCTACCTGCTCATTAAGAACAACGTGAACAGTTGTCACCCATACACTTGGAGAAGTTGGGAGGACTCAAGAGAACGACTAACCTTGTTTTTCTTGAAAATCGATGGACCTAAATACAAAAAATAAAAATGAAATATATTTGAAATAAAATATATTATTAACCGTCTGTCGGTTTCGAGCTCCAAAACAAGTGAAAAAAAAGTGCCCCTTAAAGATTCAAATTTAAACTTAGAGTGTTCTTTAAAGGTTGAAGTTTAAAGACAAAAATTTCTGACTCCACTCTGATATGGACTGCTAACTTGCAATCAATTCCCTTTAAGGCTGACTGGGAATGCGATCAATCCCCTGTTGGCTTGGATTATGATTTCATTCCTCATTCTTGGGTGGCTTCTTCCTACATCATGCCTATTGTTTCCATCGTCGAAATCGAAAGACTCAACCTGTACCAGGGTTTCCTTTGTTTTGAGGGTCTCTCTTACACAATTTGTTTGGATTATTGTTTTTATCCTCCGATGAACTTGTGTTCTTGCTCGTTGCCCTTATCGTCTCATACTAGGAAACAACTGGGCCCATATATAGGAGACAAAAATTAAGAACTTTTGCATTGGAACATTTCAATTAGTCATTGATTTGAAAACTTTGGTCAATAAATTGGTTGTGACAATATTTTGCAAAAAAAAAAGAAAAAATGAAATTCTGGAAATTTCTGCAAATGCATGGAAAAGTCGAAATTTTGATCTTTTTCTATATGCTTAAGTTTTCCAAATGTCACAATAGTAGCAGTTGTTAAAAATTTTGGTTTTTTAAAAGTTTAGTAAGTAAAAAGCTTAAATAATTATATTTATCTGTCCTAACTATGACTGAATTTCCAAATTGATTGGATTCCTTGAAACTTTTGGTGGCCTATCAATTCAGAGTTTTAGATTTAGTGTCTTACCTCTTCTTATCACTTTGGAAAGTCCCTATATTATTTGCAGCAGTGAAGTCTTTTTTTTAGTGAAATAAAATGTGATCAGATTGGAGATTTAAATCGTCAAATTTCTAGGTCATGTACATTTGGCATCGTCTAGACTTTGCATGACGTCTTACAATAAGAGATGTCATGAATGAATTTCACATTCTTATTGACTTTTGTCAAATTTTCGTTCCTTTATTCGACTGTTTGAATTTACATGCTTTGACCAACGTTGATCACTTGATTGCTAAGCCAAATAAGATGTGAAATAGGATTTATAAATTTATAATTTGCTATTTTTTAAATACAAAATCGCCCTTTATATATATATATATATATATATATCATAGTTACAAATAACATCACGGTGTTTTAAACGGCAAGGTTATTCTCGGGTATAATACGACGAGCTTGAAAAAAATTAAAAAATGAGAAAAATATGGTAAATTTTTAAAAAATTTTAAAAACTAAAAATGAGAAAAAAATAAAATATGTTAGTAACTAATAACTCAAACACGAAAAGATAAACATATTTGCAACAAATAAAAAATAGAAAATGAAAAAAAAAACTGTTTGGCATTAAAAAAATTGAAAAAAATGAAGAAAGTGAAAAAGTAAAAAAAAACGTTAAAAACAGGTTAAAACGTATTTTTCCATTTTTAACGTTTTTTTCAAATAATGCTGTTTTTTAAAGTTTTAAAAGGCTACTTAATTTATTGCATTTTTTTTGAGTTTTTTTTAAAAAAACACGTTTTCTATGACTGTGATATATATATATATATAAAGAGAGAGAGAGAGAGAGACAGAGAAAGAGAGGGACACACACACACACACACACACACACGTACATACACGTATATGATAGAGTTTTAAATTATGATTATCTACCAAAGTTTCTTATTAGCTATCTCTATTATATGACACTTGTAGGCCAGTAGGGAATAATTTGAGCGGTTTGTATCTTTTGTTATTTATTGTCTTTCTGGAGTCCTGGGATTGGAGTTGGGAGCAGGGATGTTAATGTATCAGATTCAAATAGGATACATCTTGAACTATATCTGTTTTTTTAGATATTAACATATCCATATTCAAATTCTGATTAGAATACAAACAATGGATCTAAAATCCAATATCACATTCTGAATTCGAATTTTGAATAAATTCTGGCTGATTTTTAAAATGCAAGAGCATTTGAATATAAGATTTTTATTTAAACTTAAATCCAATCTATATCTGAATCTGAATCCAAATCCAGTTGGATATATATGTACATCCAAATATGAATCAGGATCCAGTCAGATGTCGTTTCTTAAACCCGAATCCGATCCAATTTCTTAATTGGCTTGCATCAGCTACTTATCTTCCATAGGTATATATGATTGGGATATTTTTAGATTCTTATGTGAAATAATTGCTTATTTGTGTGCTTTAGCTTATGGATGCTGGATTTTTGTCATTCCAGTAACATAGGGATCCAAATACTAGAATCTGTATGTGATGGTCAGATCAACTCAGTGATTAATTATCATCTATAATCTCTATGACCAATCACCAGGTTTGATTACTCGGTTGAAGCAAGATATGAGCATCAGAAATATATGTGAAGCATACTAATTTCGTGATTGAATTTTTATACTCATGTACAGGCCTAAATGTGACAAGCAACATTCAGGAAGCACTTTGATAAAATTGAAATCCATTTAATTGATTAAAACATCAATAAAATTTGTTACGAAACATTGCCAAAAAAAAGCTTATTAGGTTCACGTTCTTTTGTTGCTATGATTTTCGATTGTTGGTTTTTTGGCTTTTGCCTAAATCTTTAAGCTATGTTAATGCTTTGAGATATAACCAGTGACTATTAAAATTCCACAATATCTAACAAGATATTGTATATCAAGCCAAGATTGTTAGTAGTAAGTTAGACAGACCCACAGTTACTACACACACCAGGGATGGAGGCAGGGTGCCGGCAGGGGCCTTGGCCCCTCACCATCAAATTTTAAAAAATTCAAACATTGATATGTAAATTTCATAAATTTTAGTTTGACTGATAAAAAATTGAAAATCCTATTTGCGCCTCTGTTAAAATTTTGAAACTATAGTTGGGTTCTGACACACATTCTAACATATACAGCACTGATATGCTTGTGTAAGTAATGTTGAGTACTGGTTATGCTATAAGTCACCTAAGAAATGATTATCAAGTTATGCCTTTTGGCTCCTTCAGTCTTATGTCAAGTAATTCTGTTTCTTTTGGCTTGTTTCCTTTTGTGTGCTTTTATGGGTTGAGTCAATTCTAGGCAAAACATCACTGTGAATATCAGCATTAATCTGCTGATCTTTCTCCGTTGCACAGATTGATTTAGCTTAGCAAATGCAGGGGACTTAATCCGCAGCATGCTGTTCATGCAACATAAATTCTGCTTTTGACTAACAAGGTAAGACAATAAAATGGCAGAGAGCATTTCTTTCACTTCTGTTTTGAGAAATTTGGTGGTGATTCTGTGGTTGACTGTTGAATGTTTCTTTCTTGCACCTGATCAAGCAGTAACAGGATGCATTACCTGCCTCAAATTAATCCCAAAGTTCTTTAATGAATTCAAAAGTTCCAGCATAACCGAGCAACCATTTCTGAACTTGGTTGAAGTGTTAAATTTCCATAGAATAGATGTTTGATCCATGCAAATGCCAATGAAATTCTGTTTTTATCTTAGTTTTTGAATTTTGGAGACATGTAAATGGTAGTCATGCCTATAACTAGCTGCTTAATATATATGAACTCCGCCCAACTCCCAGGCCAGAGGGGTTGCAATTTGTCATCTGTATCTGCTTTATACAATCACCATGACGTGTGAGCTGTGGTCCTTTATCAATAAACAAGGAACCAAACTAAAGATTAGAGCTTCTTTAATGTTATGTTAGGTGTGGTAGTCTGGTCAAAGAACACCAAAGAACTTGATGGCCAATTAAATTCCTCAAAGCAAACCCCTATTGTACTCCCCCGTCTGTGTGTGAACGCCCCCCAGCTGCAAGTTTCTGACCAAGTCTGTAGTGAAAATTGGAATGAAGGAAAATCTCGCAGTCACTTTTTTTCTCTCTCTCTCTCTTTCGGCATTTGTACACCAACATTAGATTTCCCAGAGTTCGTGGGTCCACCAATACTGTATATATAGGAAAGATTTAGGCGTGGATTCTTAATTAGAACCGTGTCTCTGTTGGGGACCCAGTTAACGTTAAATTGCTACTTGGGAGGCTCCTCATGCTTTGCTGTGATCGTCAAAATAAAAAATCAAAAGCAACATTTTATCATTTATTCTGATGGATTTTTACAAATTTTCTTTCCAAAACAATCAAAAGCTATGTTACTGTCCTAAATTCATTTCCTGATGACCTCCTTTATCTGTTCTTTGAATACATAAAGAGGGGCTTCCCTGTATGAGGCCCCTGAACAAATTGGGGACTCAATGCTCGGGCTTCTAAACTACAACACAAATCTGAACATCTACACTTGCCAATCATCGATCTGCATGACCCAAGTAGGGGATGTAGACATGGCTGCCACCTGTAGTGAAGAATCCGTTGACATATCAACACAATGGTCAATCCTTTATCAGCAACCTAAACAGTGAATAGTTGAGCAAGGACTGGATCGGATTAGTCAGAAATATTATTGCCTTGAATCGGCCGGTTGCTTCAAGTCTTCGCTAAGTCAATTCGATCCAGTCCACCTGCTTAAAAAAATGTTTTTCATTAGTTTTTTATCAATATATGAATCAGCAGGCATTCATATTGAATACAACAGTGTGAGTGCGATGCTGAAAAAAATCAGCTTTTGAAACGAGTGGATAAAGTTGGCATAACTTCAGTCCGGTGATTTAGATGATGTAGTTGCAAGTCAAAACAAAATATTAAATTGTCAAACTGCTTCTTTCCACTTTCTAAATCTTGAACAAGATATAAAAACTAATAAAAAAACAATAACAGGTTGATTGAATCAAATTGATTTAGTCTTTTTTCACTTTAGGCATTTTTTCACTCCTTTTTATTGTCAAACTGCTTGTTTCCACTTTCTAAGTCTTGTTTATTTCTTATCTGTTTTTTTAATCTGACCTTATTAGTTTCTCATTTATTTGATTTTTCTCTGACTTTTAAATTTTTTCAATTTTTTCTAAAAATGTACCATATTTTCCCATTATTTTTATCTTTTTTTTAAGCTCATCGTTGAGAAAAACTGCTCCATTTAAAAGGCAAAAACGATATTTGTGACTATGGTCGAACGCAGCTTTGGCAATCTAAAAGAAAAAAAGAGAAGTTCAAATTGACAACTTTGATTTGGGACTGAATAGAGTGGAAAAGTGGTCAAGGAAGATAAGATAAGGGCGGCCAAGAAAAGCCTCATTGATGTAACCATTAGTCATGCGGCTGGATTGGGAATTGTGAAGCAATATGTTGCAAAGCAGTAAACCTGAGTCTTCTTCAATTTCTAAAAAAACACACAACTTTTCTAGAAGTGAATCCATACATAAATTAAAGACCTAGCTTCTTCTTCGGTTCGTGCATGTTTTGCATAGAAAATTGGAGGGCATGGCAACCACTGGCCGGTCACCTCAGCTGCTTGGGTTTCTTTTGTGTTTCTCCTCCTTTGCCTTCTTTGTGGTTCTCAGCCAAGGGGAGGTGCCCTCAGCCCCTGTTTCTCTGAGCAATGTGACTGATCAATTCGCATTGCTGTCTTTCAAATTCCTCGTCACTAAAAACCCTCATAATGTGTTATCAAATTGGAATTCCAACATCTCCTTCTGCGACTGGACTGGAGTTTCATGCGGTTGTGGTTCACAAAGGGTAGTTGCTCTAAACCTCTCCAAAAAGGCACTTGAAGGTACTCTCTCGCCATACAACAGCAATCTCTCCTTCTTACAGGTTCTTGATCTCTCGACCGACAGTTTCCATGGTCAACTTTTCGTTGATTTTAGTCGTCTCCCTCTGTTAGAGAATCTTATCATAAGCAAAAACAATTTTGAAGGGTTGATCCCGCAAACGCTGAGCCATTGTCGTCGCCTCCAAGTACTTTCGGCAACAGAAAATGAATTCTATGAAAGCATTCCGGAGTTCCTAGGCAGTTTGCTGGAACTCAAGCACATAAACCTTTATGGTAACAGGCTCACAGGCACCATTCCAGTCACTTTTTCCAACCTCTCAAAGCTGGAGCTCCTTAATATTGGTCAAAATCATATGCACCGGAAGATTCCTTCCGACTTGGGAAGCATAACCCATTAAGATTCTTTAGTGTGGAAATGTACAATCTCACCGGTACACTGCCTGACAGCTTGTTTAACCTATCCGCTCTTCAGACTTTGAGTTTCACGACCAATCCACTAACAGGGCATCTCCCAAAAGATGCTGGCCACTTCCTGCCCAATCTCCAACAACTCTATGCGGGTACAAACAATTTTGATGGCCCTCTCCCGGCTTATTTTTCTAATGCTACAAGACTTCAACTTCTTACTGCAGAAAGCAATCAATTTAGTGGGCAGATACCATTAGAATTGGGTAGTCTTACACAACTCAAGTACCTTTACCTTTGGGGAAATATGTTGACCAATGCCCATGGCAGTCGTGAGCTCACCATTCTCACATCCTTCACCAAGTGTCGAATGCTACAGAAAGTTCATCTATCACAAAACCTTTTGAACGGCACTCTTCCTGTCTCTATTGGAAATCTGACAACAAACTTGTGGAAACTTGTGCTTTCCTCCAATCTGGTTGAAGGTACTATCCCATTGGCCTTAGCCAACTTGACCAATTTAATTTTGTTAGATTTGAGATTCAACAAAATAAAAGGACTCGTTCCACCAAATATAGGATCAATGAACAGGTTACAAACATTAGGTCTTTCTGGCAATGCATTAGAAGGTTCAATTCCAGACTCACTTTACGAGTTGGTCAGCATGTCTTTTTTTTATATTGACCACAACATTCTAATTGGGTCAATTTGAAGCTCTATAAATAATATCACTAGTTTGCGAAGCCTAGACCTAATCTCAAACAATTTATCATCAACACTACTGCCTGGTCTTTGTGAGTTGAAGGACTTGTTGGTGCTGTACTTGCAGGACAACTCCTTCACTGGGGTCACCTGCCTTTGGGTCTTGGGAATTTTGCTATGATGATAAACATGGATATCTCTGCAAACAAGTTGAGCGGAGAGTTTCCTGCATCATTATCAGAGCTCTAAATGCTAAAGTATTTGATCTCTCTTGGAACACATTTGTTGGTCACATTTCTGAACAACTTGATCACATGCTAAACCTTGACACTATTGACCTTACCATAACAACCTTTCTGGTAAGATACCAAAATCATTGGACATTGACTGCACTGTCCTGCGGCAAATCAGGCACCGAAACCTCGTTAAAGTCATTACGTCTGGCTCTAGAACAGATTTCAAGGCTTTTAGTTCTCCAATACATGCCCCTTGGCAGCCTATAAGTCTGTCTATATTTAGGTGACCATCGCTTGAATCTCTTTCAAAGATTGGATATCATGACTGATGTGGCTTGTGCTTCAGAATATCATCACCATGGTTACTCGGAGACTATAGTTCATTGTGATCTGAAGCCAAGTAATGTGCTTCTAGATGAGAACAAGACAGCATAGATCGGCGATTTTGGAATTTCAAAGATTCTAGTTGGTCTGAATTCCTCTACTCTTACAGCTACTCTCGGAACCACGGTTACATTGCACCAGGTACATACCATCTCTGATTTATTTGTCTTTACATATATATATATATATATATATATATATATATATATATATATGTACATATGTATATATATATATATGTATATATATAAGTATACTCTTCTATGGTTTGCAATATGACATCAATAAATATATTTATTGATGTGAAAACACACATGATCCATCTAATTATCATGACTTGGTAGTTCACACATAAAGACATGCACAAGTGGTTCCTAGCTCAATAATGTAAAGGTCATTGATAAACTATTTTACATGGACAATGCATTCATTGTTCGTGTGGCTCATGTACACATCTGTTGTTTGCATGTCCTCAACCAACAAGAATCTTCAGTTGATCTTCTTTTTTTAACAGAAGTTATAAACTTTTTTCCTTTCTTGTATAAAACAATCCTAATCATAAATGCCTTTCTACCTAATGGCTTCAGACTGGTTAACAATCAGCACTACTGAATAATTCACCCGATTTAGGAGCCATTTAAGAGAACATTGAGATAGGTCACTGGAGAATTAGAAGGAAGATAAGTTTGATTAGGCCTTAAGTTGTGAAATCACTGCACCATACAATTAATGAAACTCAATAAATCTCACATGCCCCATAGAAAAAATATGGATACATGTTTGAATTCTTTTAAGACACTTTTGTATCATACATATATAGGACTTCAGTTCTAAATTGACTGGGCATTGGGCCAGCCCGGCCGATAAGAACTTGGTTCGGGCCAGCCTGATGTCCGAAATCTGAGCCCAGGCCTGGCCCAGTTACATAAAAAAATATTTAAATTTTTTTGAATATAAATTATATTTTAAATAACAGTATATATATATTAATAAAATAAAATTAATATTTGAAAGTTATCAGGATGGATTGGGCCCCCGTCGGTATTACCCGGGCCGGCCTGATACATTATCGGGCGGGGCTCGGACCCAGACCCGATCCAGCCCAATAACAATGTCTAGTTCTAAATCATAATCTTGTATTCTTTTTTTGATGTATATATGAGAATACAACAAGAGAAAGGCAGGATTGATGGTTCAATTGATCTTAAGTCCATTATATTGATCTTAAGTCATAGATGAGCATTGGCTAATTATATTGTGCTTGATAATCATGTCTAATATTGTTGAGTGGTTGAATTAGAATTTGGGATGGCCGGAAAGGTGTCAGCCAAAGCCGATGTCTACAGCTATGGAATTCTGCTCCTTGAGATGTTTACAGGAAGAAAGCCTACTGATGAACAGTTTGATGGGGATTTTAGTTTGAGGCAATGGGTGACTGAAGCATTTCCTGTTGCAATTTCAGATGTCACTGACAGCCATCTTTGAATGAAAGCAATACTATTCCAACTGAAAGATCAGATGCTATGAATGAGCTGCTGGTAATGATAATGGAGATAGGCTTGTCATGTTCAAATGTGTCTCCAAATGAGAGAATGGACATGAACGAAGTGGTTGTAGGGCTGAGAAGGATACGACATAAGACAAAAATGATAGAAGGATAACTCAAATATATCCATAGATGCAATGACATTTAATTCCGGGGCACGACCAGCCATTGGCTAAAATAGTTGGAGGTGGAAATGTAGTTTGATTCCTTTCATGAAAGCTCTCACTTGCATTGCTCAATTACAGTTGCGTAAAGGATTTAATAAAGATATGTTTAATATCCTTGGGTGTTCTATTCCTAAGGCATTTGAGTGACTAATCTTGTAGAACAACTCACATTTCCAGTGCAAGTTACGTGAAAGAGGCTTGGAACTTTGTCCATTTTTGCAGTTTGTGCTTTTTCTAAGTAAGGACACCAGTATAGCCATAGTTCACATAAATCCTTTCAATTTTCTAAAATTTTGATGTACTATGTCCTTAGCACAATTTCTCAAACCAACCAAAAAGATGCACAACAAGAAGAATGAATAAAAGTGCACAATTCCTGTAAGTTTTGCACTGATGTCCAATGTTATGAAAAGAAAAGCCTTTGAATGAGGAGGATGAGAATTATATGCTGTGAGTATCCTTGTGTTATTGGAGCATGTAATATGTAATGGCCCTCTAACGAAAGACCATGTGTCATGGACTAGAAGTGATGAAAATGACCCAGTTAGTTAAATAGAAGACCCTTCCCCTACAAGCAAAAGTGAACCTGGAAAATCTTCATTCTATTTCCTAGGAAGTGAATCCACCAATGTTAAGAGGAAGCTTGGTGTTTATCAAAGAAAATAATATCTTTAATCTTTTCAAGCATACAAAAATGCACGCTGATGGCCACATTCATAAAATTATTTGCCGGTCACAGTTTGAAGTTTAAGTATAATACTTTATATTGAAGTATTGTGGGAGCGTTGCAATATGTGTCCCCACCCAGCCAGATATTTCTTTTGTGTAAATAGGGTTGTTTGTGTCCCAAAATTTGTTTAGGTTTGCTTTTGGAGTGTATCGAAAATGATTTTCATTTTCAAAAGAGAAAAAAAGGGACTAACCCCTCAGTACGAGGCTTGGCCATTCCTGACACCTTTATGATGGGTAACTAGTCTTAAGCTATGTTCATTCTCAATGCATTTCATATTCACCCAAACATCATCTTCAACCTATATGTGGTGTGGTACTTGCTAAAGAAGTTCAAATTTTATAAAGCGAAGGATAAACCTTTTTCAAAACAGGTAGAGGGTGTGAGATAAAGATTCTTAAGAGAAAGAAAATATAGACTGAGAAAAACTAGTAAAAGAGCAATAGATTTTAAGAGAAAATTAAGAGAGAGAAATAAAGATTTGTAAGTGAGTGGAAAGAAATAAAGAGAAAAACTAGTAGAAGAGAAAGAGATAATTGAGAATTGATTCTTGGTCTCAATTTTAAACATTTGAGTGATTGGGGCTTGGATTTTCTAAATCTATTTTCTTAGTTTGGGCCCGATTTTGATTCTCGAGTGTAATTATGAACTTTTAACTTTCTTTTTGGATCTAGGGCAGGATTTGGGATTTGGGGCTTGGATTTGGATTTGGATTTGGATTTAGATCTAAGGTCTATTTTGGATCTAAAAATTTGAATTTGGATCTAAGGCTTAGTTTTAGATCTAGAGCTCACTTTTAGATCCAGATTGGGATCTATTGATCTATTTTTTTTATCTAAAGTTGGGATTTGGATCTAAGGCTTGGTTTTTGGATATTGACTTGGGATTTTGGATTGGGTTTAGATCTAGATTTGGCATGAATTATCAGCTTAGATTGAGGTAGGTTTTTGGAATTTTAGATTTAAATTTAGATGAGTTCCAAAATATAGTCGATAACCAAATTAGAGGGTAATTGGATCAGAACTGCAATGAATTATTTGGGACCCCAAATTGTTGAAAATAATTGTGAAAATGCTAGATGAATATGAAACTTGAAAATTTGGGGGTACTTACAAGGTTCAGCCAATTTATTTGGATCCAGTAGAATCTCAATGGGGAGCTGTCAAGAGAATATTAAGATTCATAAAAGCTACCATTCATTATGGTCTAATCTTCAAAGTTCAAAACATACAAGAATAAAGAATTTCATATATATATATAGCGATGCGGACGGGGCTGAATGCCCAAATGATCGATGATGGTCAAGTTACAATTATACTGGAAACGATAAATGAGTCGAGTTCGAGTTTTTGGAACTTGGCTCATTTATACTCGATTTGACTTACTCGCACTGGTATTCTTTATAATATTGCAAAAACCGGTTCACCAAATCACTGGTTTAAACTTTAAACTTTGAGGGTAAAAACAAATTTTCACAAGTTACACGAGTTAACATTTACAAGACCTTAACACTTTAATGATTTAATGCTTACATGAGTTAATGCCTAAACAAGTTAAATGGGTTAAACGAGTTGATGTCGAGCTCGATTTTGTGTGGTCGAGTCAAACTCGAGCTTGCTATAAGGAGTCCGACTCGAGTTTGAGCCGTGCTCAAACTTGAGCTCAAGTTTTTTGAGCCCAGTCGAGCCGTCATGTGCAGCCCTACCAACAGGGCCGGTCTACTAAATGTAGTGTAGGCCGTTCAATTGAAAAACCCAAAAAAAAAATGTTACAAAACTGGCAAGAAGATAAGAGAAGGCATGAAGAGAAGGGAACATGACATTGGAAATATGTTGTTAAGGGTTGTGAAGAAAAGTCTTGTTGATGTAATTTTGCGTGTCAAGCAATGTGATGGATGTGAATTAGAAAAGTCCCATTGATGTGATCTTCTGCCGTGCTGTAGACACTGAGTGTGGAAAACAACAAGTGATATCACTTACTTTTCATGAGCACAAGACTTAGGACTCTTCCAACAACTTCAATTTAACAAAAAAAAAACCACGAATATTTTATGGAAGAGGATACAAAATCAGCTTGATAATTGTTCATGGGATAACATTATTTAGGTAAATACATTCCTTAGCACCTTAATTAAATTGTGTATCTTAATCAGTAAAACCGGTTCTGAATCGAGTCAACAATATTTGTTTTCAATTTCATGGACCAGTCAGTTCAAGAAAAGGCCCCCTTGATGTTATCAGCTGTGCCAAAGGCGCTGAGTGTGGAAATAACAAACGATTTCCTTCTTTTTGCTCTTAGACTTTAGTCTTCCAACAATTTGAATTAAACAAAAAAAAACGAATTTTTCTGGAAGAGAATCTATAGAAGTGCAATAATTTGTAAACACACAGGCTTGGGACAAAGAAGATCAGTGGAAGTAAATCAGCCTCTTCGATGTGTCGACCAATCCAGTGATCTAGACGATTTAGTTGTGAATCAGCACAAAATATTAAAAAATAGAATTTATTGGAAAATAAATAAACAATGTATAAAAGCTAATAAAAAACATTGTTTAAAAAAAACATGTGAACTGGATCAAACTGATTTAGCATAGATTTGAATGAACCTGCTGACTCAAGCGAATATTTCAACCTAATTGGATAACATAGTCTGATTGGCAAAAACGGTTGAGTGATAAAATCTTTGGTGTTGGAGTGTGGAGCATGATCCATACTTGATAAAATTTTATCCAACATAGGCAAATTTTCTATAGAGTTGGGATTGAATAGGGTTGAGAAGTGGTTAAAGGAAATAAGATAAGGGGTACCAAGGAAATGTCTCATTGATGTAATCATCACCGGTGCCGCTGGATTTGGAAATCTGAAGCAACTTCTTCCAAAGCAGTAGACCTGAGACTCCTACAATTTGAAAAAGAAAATAACAAAAATTTCTATAAGAGAATCTTACACAAAATAATGACCTTGATTCTTGTTCATGCATCTTCTGCATAGAAAATTGGATAGGCATGGCCACCACCGGTTGGTCACCTCAGCCACTCGTCTTTCTTTTGTGTTTCTCCTCTTCACATTGTTTGTGGTTCTCAGCCAAAGGGAGGTGCCCTTAGCCCTTGTTTCTCTGAGCAACGTGACTGATCAATTCACATTGCTGTCTTTCAAATTCCTCATAACTAGAGACCCTTATAACATGTTATCAAATTGGAATTCTAACATCTCTTCTGTGGCTGGAATGGAATTTCATGCAGTTGTGGTTCACAAAGGGTAGTTGCTCTGAACCTCTCCAAAAAGGCACTTGAAGGTACACTCTCCCCATACATCAGCAATCTCTCCTTCTTACAGGTTCTTGATCTCTCGTGTGGCAGTTTCCATGGTCACCTTCCCGTTGATTTTAGTCGCCTCCCTCGGCTAGAAAATCTTTTCATAAGCAAAAACAATTTTTTAGGGTTGATTCCACAAACACTGAGCCATTGTCGAGGTCTCCAAATACTGTTGGCAGGAGATAACCAATTCTATGGAAGCATCCCAAAGTTTCTGGGCAGTTTGTCAGAACTCAAGCGCTTAAGCATTCGTGGTAATAGGCTTACTGGCACCATTCCAGTAGTTTGGCTAATCTCAGTATACTGCAGTGGTTTACTATCCGTCAAAATCAGTTATAGGGGAACATTCCTCCTCAGTTGAGAAGCCTAAACCACTTGTAGGTTCCATCCCATTGCCCTTAGCCAACTTGACCAAGTTAATTTCCTTAGATTTGAGATTTAACTAAATAAAGGGTCCCATTCAGCCAAATATTGTATCAATGAAAGCATACAGGCATTAGCTCTTTCTGGAAACGCATTAGAAAGTCCAATTCTAGACTCACTGTACCAGTTTGTCCACATGTCTAATCTCTATTTGGACATGAATGCACTCAATGGTACAATCTTGACCTCTATAAACAATCTGACGAATCTACATAACTTGTATTTAAATTCAAACAATTTGTCATCAGCAATCCCTCCTGCCGTTTGTGAGTTGAAGGATTTTATATGGCTTTACTTGCAAGACAATTTTTTCACTGGTCAGCTTCCTTTAGATGTGAGAAATTTGGCTGCATTGGGCAAAAACGGATGCCTCTGTGAACCAGTTGAGTGGAGTGCCGCCTGTGACCTTATTTAGGCTCCAAAGGCTAGAATATTTGAATCCCTCCAAAAATTCATTTAATGGCCACATTCACAAAAGACTTGATGGTATGGTAAAGATTGAAGCTATTGACCTTTCCCACAACAAGCTTTCTGGTGAGATACCAAAATCATTGGAGAAACTTCAACACGTCCAGGTCTTGGACTTGTCCTTCAATCTATTGGAAGGAGAGATTCCAAGTGGTGGAAAATTTGCAAACCTTTCCATAGATTCATTTGTAGGAAATTATGCACTATGTGGAGCACCCAAATTCCATCTGCCAGTATGTTCAGATGGAGTGAAGAAGCACAATAATGTCAACATGATCAAAGTTGATATTTTTTTAGCAAGTGGGGGCTTCACACTTCTACTCATTGTTTGGATACTCATTGTTGTCACAAAATATAGGAAGAGGGGGTTGGAGAAACATGATCAGGAGGTTGAAAGATTTTGTGGAATAACCCTCCCAGTGATCACGTACAGAATGTTATCTCAAGCGGCAAACAACTTCAGCGATGCAAATTTTCTAGGGAGTGGAAGCTTTGGTTCACTGTATAAGGGAATTTTGACAGATGGAACAACGGTGGCTGTTAAGGTCCAAACTTGTTATCTGATGGAGCATCAAAAAGTTTTGACACTGAATGCAATGTGATGTGCCAAATTAGACACCTAAACCTTCTTAGAGTCATCACATCTTGCTCCAGTGCAGATTACAAGATTTTAGTTCTCCAATACATGCCCCTTGGGAGCTTAGAAGTCTGTCTACATTCAGATGGCCGTCACTTGAATCTCTTCTAAGGATTGGATATCATGATTGATGTTGCTTGTGCTCTAGAATACTTCATCATGGTTACTCAGAGACAATAGTTCATTGTGATCTGAAGCCAAGTAATGTGCTTCTAGATGAGAACATGACAGAATACGTCAGTGATTTTGGCATTGCAAAGATTCTAGTTGGTCTGAATTCTTCTACTCTTACAACTACTCTCGGAACCATCGGATACATTGCACCAGGTGCGTATTATCCCTTATTTTTTTGTCTTTTTATAAATTTTGTGTCTCTCAAAGTGTGAGTAATTGCCTGAACCGTTTCTTGAGTCAACCTGGCCAGGCTTTGAGTTCTTATATGTGTGTGTGCATGTGTGAACACACACTCTTTCTCTTCAATAATGCTCTCAGGGAGAAAGTGGAAAAGAAGGTGGGATCGCATGGGAGGGGCCGGAGAGGTGATGAGGTGAGATAAAGAGAGACAAAGAGAGAGGGGGGTTTGCCAGTCCTATTGGACTCTTTCTCTCTCTCTCTCTCTCTCTCTTTATATATATATATGTATGTATATATATTCTTTTATTTATTTATTTATATTGAAATCAGCTGACTAAGATTTTTTAAAATTTTGTATTGTTTAAAACATTGCAAAAAAATGCATGGATGATAGTCAACATTTTGACAACCACTTTTAGCATTGAGACTGTTTTTAGGGACATAAAATATGAAAAAGAGTCATCAGTAACATAGGTAGCCCACTGATTTCACTTATTATTATATATATATATATATATATATGTATATAATTTGATCCTGATTTTTGTGGTTTAACTAATTTTACTCTTCTGTGGTTTGCAATATGACATCAATAAATATATTAATTGACGTGAAAACACCCATGATCCATCTAATCCTCATGATTTGGTAGTTCACACTGGTTCCTAGATCAATAATGTAAAGGTCATTGGAAAACTATTTTACATGGACAATGCATTTGTTCTTCGTATGGCTTATGGTGTTGCATGCTAGTTTTTGCATTGTTTTGTGCTCATGTACACATCTGTTATTTGCATGTCCTCAACAGACAAGAATCTTCAATTGATCTTCTTCTTTTAACAGAAGTTATAAACTTTTTTCCTTTCTTGTATAAAAGAATCCTAATCCTAAATAGCTTTCCACCTAATGGCTTAAGAATGACTAACAATTGGCACTAATGAATAAGTAACTCGATTTAGGAGCCATTTAAGATAACCTTGAGATAGGTCACAGGAGAATTAGAAGGAATATGAGTTTAATTAGGCCTTTATGTTGTGAAATCACTGCCCCACACAATTAATGAATCTCAATAAATCTCGCATGCCCATAGAAAAAATCTGGATAGATGTTGAATTATTTTAAGAGCACTTGAATATCATATATATAAGACTTTAGTTCTAAATCATAATCTTGTATTCTTTTTTAGACGTATATATTTGAACCCAACAAGAGAAAGGCAGGATTGGAGGTTCAATTGATCTTAAGTTCATTAATTTCCAGGCCTCTCTCCCAAAACCAATTAATGCAATTGTGTCATACATGAGCATTAACCAATGATATTGTGCTTAATAATCAAGTCTAATATTGTTGTATGGTTGAATTAGAATTTGGGATGGCTGGAAATGTGTCGGCCAAAGCCGATATCTACAGCTATGGAATTCTTCTCCTGGAGGTGTTTACCGGAAGAAAACCTACTGTTGAACAGTTTGATGGGGATTTTAGTTTGAGGCAATGGGTGGCTGAAGCATTTCCAGTCGCAATTTCAGATGTCATTGACAGCCATCTTCTAAACCAAAGCAACAATACTGCAACTGAAAGATCAGCTGCTACTGCTAGGAAAGAGCAGCTGGTGACAATCATGGAGATAGGCTTGTCGTGTTCAAGGGAGTCTCCAAACGAGAGAATGGAAATGAAGGAAGTGGTTGCAGGGCTAGGAAGAATACATCAGAAGACTTGAAGAATGACAAAAGGATAATTCAACTACATCAATATATACAATAAGATTTCCAGGGCACAACTAGTGATTAGCTAAAATGGTCAGACGGCAGTTACAAATAGGCTAAATAGTTGAATGTAGAAATGCTGTGTGATTGCTGTCATTGAGTGCTGTCACTTGCATTGGTCATATACAGGCTTTTATAATGATTTGCTTAACATATTTGTGCATTTTGTTCATGAGCCATTTGAGTTACTAATCTTGTGGAACAACTTGCACACTCCCAATGAAAGATACACAAAAGAGGCTTGGAAATTTGTCCATTATTATCATCGTTCCTGTCATATTCTCAAGTAAGGATACCTCAATTGCCATAATTTGAGTTCACAAAAATCCTTTTCGTTTTCTAAAATTTTGCTTTAATATATCCTCAGTGGACAATTTCACAAATCTGCCAAAAAAAAAGTGCAACCAGCAAAATGAACAAAATTGTATAATTCTGGTCAGTTTTGGGCCGCAGTCTAATTTTATCTAAAAAAAAGCTCTTGAATGAGGAGGATGAGAATTGTCAGCTATGAGTATCATTGCATTATTCAAGAATGATAAATGTAATGGACCCTAACAAGGACCGTGTGCTATGGACTAGAAATGACCACAAAAATCATACTAATTAAATATACTAGGAAAAAAATCACTTTATTTCCTAGGAATTGAAGCCACCAATGTTAAAGGAGGGTAGGTGTTATCTTAAAAAAATTGTATATTTGATATTTTCAAGTGTGCAAAAATGCACAAAGCCAAACCCGTAAGCCATAAAAAAATAATGCACAACAAGGCGAATGAACAACAATGTACAATTCCGGTAAGTTTTGTTGTGAAGTCCAATTTATAAACAGAAAACCCTTGAATGAGGAGAATGGGAATTATATGATGTGAGCATCATTGTGTTATTGGAGCATGTCATATGTAATGGCCCTCTAACAAAGGACCATGTGTTATGGAGTATGGACTAAAAATGACCCTTCTAGTTGAATAGAAGACCCCTCTCCCTATAAGGGCCAAAATGAATGTAGAAAATTTTCATTATATTTTTCCCTAGGAATTTAAGCCACCAATGTTAAAGGAAGCTTAATGTTATATCAAAGAAAGTATTATTTCTTCTTAAGCATGCAAAAATGCATGAAGCCAATCCCATAAACATGCCGATGTCCATATCTCTAAAATTATTTTCTGGTAACAGTATGAAGTTCAAGGATGAAGCTATTTTATGTTGAAGTACCGTGGCAGCATTGCAATATGATGTGACCCTCATCTCGCTGGCATTGCCTTCAGTGTGGAGAGGGAAAAAGTGTATTGCTTGAAACATCTTCAAGATGAGCCTACTAATGTTTAAAGAGCATTAACAAATAGGGTGACGTAGGAAAGTTTGTTTGGTTTTTAAGATTTGTGCAATTTTCAAAATTAAGATTTCTCATTTTTAGACAAGTGTACTTGGATACTATGTGAGGGATATATATATTTTTAACTTTGTTGAAGTGTATTTGTGTGCTTGCAATGTGTTACAAGTAAAATTTAACTGTACAACATTATTTAGAACATATGAACAAGTAGTTAGCTTTAGTAGTAGCGTTTCTACAATTTATTTTGAAAATTATTTATTCTAATGGTGAGTTATTTCTAGGTCGCATGAGACTAATTATTTTCATGTGTATTTTAGTTGATTAAGCTTAGAAATAGGGCTTATGATTTCACAATTTGTTCACAATTTAATATCGCTCTTCTTCTAGATTGAAAATGCAATTACTGTATTTTTTATGTGCTGGTTGTGAGTGTGCAGGGTGAGAGCTTAAGAAAATAATCCAAAACCTGCGAAGGCCTTTTTGTGACTAAACACTTGAGCATAGTAAACTAGGCCTGTAGGTAATTCACCTTATAATAGAACCTTGAATTTGACTTGGTTCTCACAGCTGCAGGAGAGAAAGCAACCCTATCTGAAATTAACGACGTAGAAACTGACACAGATGGCCAATTCATTGCCAAATGCCTTTACCAAGTAAAAGGTCGTTGACCATCAGGGTGAGTGTAGTGGACTTATAGAAAGCCAAAGATTCTACCCAATTTTTTGTCTTTCCAGGGTGCAAGGTTTACTTTCTTTGCCTCAAGGGACTATCACCCCTTCAACTTGTGCATTGGTAAACCTTCTTTGTAGCACAAGATGTCGACATCCCTAACACACAAAATAAGCAGAGTTTTGACATTGCCGTCCTACATATAAAAAAAACAATAGAAAAGTTAGAATAATTATTCAAACTAAAGCTCACCAAACATCATAGTGCTTAAGACAATCACTTTTTCTATTTAAGTGTTAAAAAAAGCAGCATAAATCCACCAAAAATAAAAGATACAATTTGTACAACCAAAAAGCCTCATTCAGTGGGTTGCACACATGAACATGAACATGTAGATAGACATTTATAGGCATTCATAGAACACAGAATGCAGCATGCAAGCTAAGAAAAGGAAAGTTGATGCATATGGACACACAGATTTTGTAGCTTGACAACTAGCAGAGTGATTAGACTATAATAAACGCAGAAAAAATCATCTAACTAAAAGAAGGTCCAAACTTCGACAACTTATGATATTTGGTAATCCATGGGCAAGAATTTTGGAAGTGGAATGGAAGGAGGAAGTGTGTTCGAAAAGCGCAGACCTTCTCGGGCTTCTGATAATCAATCTCTCCCTGGTAACTCCTCAACGGCAGGATCGTGGGTGGAAATCTGTGGTTCTCGTCATCAATATTTCAGAAGTGGATGTCAAGCAACTCTCAATTCAGTTGATAAATGGAACACCAATAATCAAGATCGCTTCAAGGGTTTGGGAAAAGATGAAGCAGCCCTTTCGTTGGACTGTGATTTGTTGTTTCATTGGAGACTTATAGAAGAAGAACATTGTTTATGCTTACATTGCTAATGATCTGATAAGTCCATGGAGAGAAGTTGCAAACCTTAAGTTCCTTTCTTAGGGAGGGATGCATTCCATGTAAGTGTTCATAGTGAGGATGAACTCAGGGTAGTTTTTAGAAGGGGGAGAATAGAAACTGTGTGGAAGAGTGATGGTTGCGAGCAGATGGGATCCAAGATGCTCCTTATCGATTCAGGAGAATATGGGAGTGCCAATCTGGATTAGGGTTCTTAATTGCCTTTATTTTTACGGAATCGATGCACTTTCCAATCTACTGCCAGAGTGCTATAGGGAGAACCGATGGAAGATGACATCCATACTCAATCAAAGTCAAGAATGGGGCTTGCAGAATCTGTGTGCAGATAGCATTGGATTTCAATCCAAAATACTAGGTTGAATTGGAATTAGAATCGGGAGAAATTGATCTTCAAGAAATCAACCGTGTGAGTAATATTAAAATTTCCTCCCATTGCAAAGCGAATATATACTCATATGGCAAGTCGGTGTAGAGTTAATCAATTGGTGGTTTCTTCTCAAGAGGGTGTGGCAAAGTAAGATGGGTGGATGGAATTGAAAATTATCACTATGTCAGGAAAGCTAAGGGGTGGCAGGGAGGGAATAAGAAAAAAATTTTGGGAAAAAATGAGGAGTTAATAAAGGAGAGACCCAGATCAAAAGCAGAACCAGAATTGGGGGTAACAAGTTTCGGTTTCTCCATAGGCAGATGGAAGTTGAAAAAGAACGTCAAACCCAGAAACATTGGAATCCAGAGATTGAGTTACAGGAGACCAGCAATTGTGGACTAACTTGAAGACCAACCAGGAGATGGAGAATCAATTGATAAAAAAAAGAATCGAAGGGGAGAACCATGAGTCCTCATCAGGGTTGATTCTTTCTCCTCCAATAAAAAATAATGCAGTTCCATTTTTCTTCACCTTATATGTCTAACAACGTAGGAATTAGCCTTCCACTAGCTGCTATGAAAACAAATTGGTTGAGTCTTTATCTCCTATCATAATTTAAAAACAAGTTCAGATCTGACAAACATATGTATGTGTATCATTTCACATCCTTATTGGATCCCACTGGAACATTGGACTCCCATTCTCATTCACTTATGAAAGAGCATGACCAATCTAAACCTGATTGCTCCAAATTTCTGCACCAAAAATGGATCCAAAATCAGGTCAAGTGGTAATTGAACTTATTATATCTATCTACGTACCTAATCAAATTGGATTCGCAAAACCAAATTAATGATGTTTCATGCCGATGGTCAGGTCAACAAAGGGACTTGGGTTGAAATCCCACCAGATCGAGTCCGAGATCCAGAATGAAGAATTCCTAGTGCCACCAGGAAGCATCTGCCAACTCACAAAAATACACCTAACTTTTTGTTATTATAAAAACAGCACAGTTGTTCCATGATAAACTAAAATGTATACAAACTTAGTACTCTTTAAACGAACAGTACGGTCGGCCATGTTTTCTCGCCTAATAATTCTATAATTAAGTAAAAGCATAATCAATTTTAATCATTTATTATTTTGTGCATTAATAAAAGGCATAACTTGTTGGGACATAGTTAACCACGTATGTATGTTATTTGGTGTTGTCACAGTGGCCGATAATGGAAATTAATGAGCTAATTGATTTGATTATATAGAAAGTTGTTTTAGTCTTTTCATCTTAATAATTATAGATAAGCTATTAGTAACTAGCAGAAGTTTACTCTTAATCAACAGTGAAAATATCTTGTATTTCTTCTCATCCCCATATCTTTAGATAAATTTTCAAATGTTGCCATCAACTTATTTGAAAAAATAAGTGTCTCCACCGTTTATATTAACATAAAACCACGAGGACATACACCTTGCCGAGTAAAAGAAACATTCTTTTTAAACAGGAAAAGCTGAAACTTAACTTGTTCATGGTTTCACTGCTATTCGTGAGCACATACTAAACCTTAACATCGTGAGCCGGAGTAGTTGAGTAGTGCCCAAATTCGTTGGGATTAGATAGGGCTGTACAATTAGTCAAGCTAACTCAAGCTCGACTTGAGCTTGTTCAGTTACGCTCTATTTGATAACTCAAGTTTATAAAGGAGTCGAGTTTGAGTTACATAAATTTGACTCTATTTTCTTCAATTTAGCTTCTTTTTTTAATTTTCAAATTTAAAACAAAGAAATTGAAGGAAAAGTTGGTACAGGAACTTAAACAAGCCAAACTCAAGCCACGATTTGGTCTATTGAGTTAACCTTTTGCTGATCTTGTACAGCTTGAGTCTAGTTCAAGCCACGATTTTGGTCTATCGAGTCAACCTTTTGCCCATCTTATGTCGAGCTTGAGCCCAGCAATGACTCCATGTGTGCAGCCCAAGGACTAGTCCTTCTGAGTTGACCACAGAACTGAAGCATTTATTGGAAACGAAGTCTCGGTCCATTCGAGCCTTTTCAGGCTGATTCTGGTAACATCGATTATCTGATCGGTGGGAATAGTTCTGCTGTTAAATGTCCAACAGAGCCTTCCACTATATGCAGTATACCCAACTTCGATTAAGAAAAAATAAAAATTAAAAAAAAAGAACAAAAAAAGCTAGAGTCGAAAAACTGGCAAAAAAAGCATGATATTGAAAATATGTTTGCCAAGGTAAGACAAATCTTGTTGTTGTAATCTATTGCACCAATTAAGGCATTCGATGTGGAGATAGGAATACCGTGCCGAAAACGCAAAGTCTGGAAATAAGAAAGTGATATCGCATTTTTTTCAAGAGAGTAGGCTTAGTCTTCCATCGATTTGAATTGGAGAAAAACAAGGCTAAATTTCTGAAACATAATTATAACACCACTGTGTGATATGGGCAGGCGGACAGTTTATATTTGAGTGTTAGGAGTGTCAACCTCTTATAGTGGAAAAGAGGAGTCAAAGATGTCATAGTGGCGCTGCACCCCAAAACACCGAACTCAGGCTCTAGACCAAGTTTGGGTTAGGTATGAGTTTCGGCTTTGTGCCACACGATGGGTCCCCCGACACAATCCAGATAACATTCTTTAGCTCCTCAATTAAATGCCACCTAGTTTGAATCAATAGCAATTCATATTCAACACAGCCAGCCACAATAGTGTGACTGTGACGCTGAAATATTCCGTTCTTTAAAGGAGTTGATGAAGTTGGCCTGATTCCAGTCTGGTGATTTGGATGATGTAGTTGTGAGCCAGCACAAAAATATTAACAATTAAATTTTGTTTTTTTAAACATAATTAGACAATCTATGAAAATTAATAAAAAACAATAACAAGTGGACAAAATCAATTGATTTAGCATAGATTTGAAGGAATCGGCGGCCGATTCAAGCCAATATTTCCAACTAATCTGATGAGATAGTTTGAGTATCAAGAACGGTGGGTTGAGTGAAAAATTCCATCGTCCGTCCGCTAAAAACAGTGTACTCAACACAGCCAGTCATATGGATCCCCATATTTGCACTAACCAAGCAACAAAGTAGTTGCATTTTTCAAAAGAAAAAGCATTAAATGTGTGAAAAATAAGTCAGCCTAATAAAAAGACAAAAACTGCCGTTTCATTTTTGAAAAAAAAATGCCATAGCAAAAAAACACGTTTTTCTGCATTATTCTCATTTTTAATGTTGCCTTATAGTTTCTCATTTATTTGATTTTTCTCGGACTTTTAAGTTTTTTTAATTTTTTCTAAAAATGTACCATATTTTTCCATTATTTTTATCTTTTTTCTAAGCTCATTGTTGAGAAAAACCTCTCCATTTAAAAGGCAAAACCAATCTTTGTGAACATGGTCGAAGCCCAAGCTTTGGGAATCATTAAAAAAAAAAAGTTCAAATTGACAACTTTGATTTGGGACTGAATGGAGTGGAAAACTGGTAAATGAAAATAAGATAAGGGTGGCCAAGAAAAAGCCTCGTTGATGTAACCATTAGTCGTGCGGCTGGATTTGGAATTGTGAAGCAATATGTTCCAAAGCAGTAGACCTGAGTCATCTTCAATTTCTAAGAAATGCACAAATTTTCTAGAAGTAAATCCATACATAAATTAAAGACCTAGCTTCTTCTTCTATTCATGCATGTTTTGCATAGAAAATTGGACAGGCATGGCAACCACTGGCCAGTCACCTCAGCCACTTGCATTTCTTTTGTGTTTATCCTCCTTCACCTTGATTATGGTTCTCGGCCAAGAGGAGGCGCCCTCAGCCCTTGTTTCTCTGAGCAACGTGACAGACCAATTCACTTTGCTGTCTTCCAAATCCTTGTCACTAAAGACCCTTATAGTGTGTTATCAAAATGGAATTCCAATATCTCCTTCTGTGAGTGGAATGGAGTTTCATGCGGTCATGGTTCACACAGGGTTGTTGCTCTAACCTCTCTGAAAAGGCACTCGAAGGTACTATCTCCCCATACATCAGCAATCTCTCCTTCTTACAGGTTATTGATCTCTCGAGTGACAGTTTCCATGGTCACATTCTCGTTGATTTTAGTTGTCTCCTTCTGTTAGAAAATCTTTCTATAAGAAAAAACAATTTTGAGGGGTTGATCCCACAAACATTAAGCCATTGTCGAGGTCTCCAAATACTCTCAGCAGGAGATAACCAATTCTATTGAAGCATCCCAAAGTTTCTAGGCAGTTTGTCAGAACTCAAGCTCTTAAACATTCAAGGTAATAGGCTCACCGGCACCATTCCAGTTGCTTTGGCTAATCTCACAAAACTGGAGTTGTTTAGTACCGGGGGGAATCAGATACAGGGGAACATTCCTCCTGAGTTGGGAAGCCTAACCCTTGATGGCCTTTAGCATGCAAATGAACAATCTCACTGGTACACTACCTGAGAGCTTGTTTAACCTATCTGTGCTTCTGACTTTGAGCTTTCAGTTCAATCAACTAACAGGGCATCTCCCTAAAGATGCTGGCTGCTTCCTGCCCAATCTCCAAGGACTCTATATGGGTCAAAACAATTTTGATGGCCCTCTCCCAGCTTCTCTTTCTAATGCTACATGACTTCAACGTCTTACTGCAGAAGACAATAAATTGAGTGGTCTGATACCATTAGAATTTGGTAGTCTGTCACAACTCAGGCAGCTTTGCCTTTGGGGAAATATGTTGACCAATGTCCCTGGCAACTGTGAGCTCTCCATTCTCACATCCTTCACAAACTGTCAACTGCTAGAGGAAGTTGATCTATCACAAAACCTTTTGAACGGCATTCTTCCTACCACTGTTGGAAACCTGACAACCACCTTGTGGAATCTTGAACTTAACTCTAATCACATTGAAGGTACTATCCCATTAGCCCTGGCCAACTTGACCAAGTTAATTGCCTTAGGTTTGAGTTCCAACAAAATAAAAGGGCTCATTCCACCAAATGTAGGACAGATGCACAGCTTACAGGTGTTGTTTCTTGACAATAATGCATTAGAAGGCCCAATCCCACTATCAATCTACCAGCCGCATGTATGTTTTTTATATTCAACACAACATCCTAATTGGGTCAATTTCAAGCTCTATAAACAATCTCACTAGTTTGAAAAGGCTGGATCTGAGCTCAAACAATTTGTCATCAACACTACCACCTGGCCTTTGTGAGTTGAAGGACTTGTCGGAACTATACTTGCAAGACATCTCTTTCACTGGTCCCCTGCCTCTGGGTCTCGGGAATTTTGCCATGATGATCAACATGTATATCTATGTAAATAAGCTGAGTGGAGAGCTTCCTTCATTATTATCAAAGCTCCAAATGCTAAAGTATTTGAACCTCTCTCACAACACATTTGATGGTTACATTCCTCAAGAACTTGATCACATGGTAAACATTGAAGCTATTGACCTTTCCCACAACAAGCTTTCAGGTGAAATACCAAAATCATTGGAGAAACTTCAACACATCCACATCTTGAACTTGTCCTTCAGTCTATTGGAAGGAGAGCTTCCAAGTGGTGGAAAGTTTGCAAACCATTCTACCGAGTTGTTCCTAGGGAACTATGCTCTATGTGGAGCTCCCAAATTCCATGTGCCATTGTGCTTAGACAAAACAGAGAGGCAAAGTAAGAGCAATGCGGCTAGAGTCATTGCCGCTTGCGCAATTGGAGGCTCAACACTTGAGGTCATTGTTTGCACACTCATTGGTATCTCATGCTATAGAAAGAGGGGGTTGTCAAAGCGTCCTGACGACATTGAAAGATTACGAGGAATTACACTCTCAGTGATTTCTTACAGAGAGTTATTGCATGTGACGAGCAACTTCAGTAATGCAAATTTTGTTGGGAATGGAAGCTTTGGTTCAGTGTACAAAGGAATTCTAGCCGATGGAACGACAGTGGCTGTTAAGGTCCTTAATTTGCTATTTGAGGGAGCATCTAAAAGTTTTGACATTGAGTGCACTGTCATGCACCAAATCAGGCACCGAAATCTCGTTCAAGTCATCATGGCTTGCTCTAATAGAGATTTCAAGGCTTTAGTTCTCCAATACATGCCCCTTGGAAGCCTAGAAGTCTGTCTACATTCAACTGGCCATCACTTGAATCTCTTTCAGAGATTGGATATCATGATTGATGTGGCTTCTGCTCTAGAATATCTTCACCATGGTTACTCGGAGACTATAGTTCATTGTTATTTCAGCCAAGTAATATGCTATTAGATGAGAACATGACAGCATACATCAGCGATTTTGGCATAGCAAAGATTCTAGCTGGTCAGAATTCTTCTACTCTTACTGCCACTCTTGGTACCACCAGATACATTGCGCCAGGTACGTACTATCACTTTTTTTTTGTCTTTTTATAAATTTTGTGTCTCTCAAAGTGTCAGTAATTGCCTGAACCATTTCATGAGTCAATGTGGCCAGGCTTTGAGTTCTGGTAAGTACCTTTCTACCTAATGGCTAACAATCGACACTATTAAATGATTCACTCAATTTAGGAGCCATTTAGGAGAACCTTGGGATAGGTCACAGGAGAATTAGAAGCAAAATAAGTTTTATTAGGCCTTTATGTTGTGAAATCACTGCGCCATACAATTAATGAGTCTCAACAAATCTCACGTGTCTCATAGAAAAAATCTGGATACATGTTTGAATTCTTTTAAGAGTGCTTGAATATCATATATATAGGTAGGACTTCAGTTCTAAATCAAAATCTTGTATTCTTTTTTTAGATGTATATATGAGAAAAGAACAAGAGAAAGGCAGGATTGGATGTTCAATTGATCTTAACTCATTTAAACTTTGGTAATTTTGTACCAATATATTTAAACTTGAACCTTATTCCTGAGCCTATCTTTTGATCATGTGACCTTTTGACACTTTTCTTCCAACTTTTGAGTATTAAAAAGGGATGACCAATCAAACACTTTAATTGGCTGTTAAAGGCGTTTAAGGCTGGAAGCAAAACATATATATTTAACCTATGACGAAGTGAAGTGTAAGTTTCAAAATGAATTTGGTAAAATTACAAAAGGACAAAAACTGAAGAAGAACAACTAGTTAAAATGATAAGTACTAAAGAAGAATGTCAAATTTATGGTGGACGAAATTTGATTTTTGCCAACAAATTTCTAAAGTTTAACCATACAACAATTATCTGCAATCTGGCAGCATTGACTTTTCCTATTTATATACTAGGCCACCTAATTAACAATAATCGTTTGAGTCCAAACCTTGATGTGGATGTTCCCTTTAGGTTTTAGCTTGAAGTTGGATCCTGTACTCTATCACAAGTTGTTCTTCCACATGGTAAGGCAACAGATCGTAAATGATCAGGTCAATTGGTCAGGTGCCAGATAACAGTAAGTGCGTCCACATGACAAAGTTGGAAGACAAAAAAATGCCCTTCCAAATTAAAATATGCAGCAGTCTTTATTTTAAAGAAGGTTTTGGAAACATTAAACTCTCTAAATTACTTTTCACCTTAATTCACCGTGAGCTAGCTTCAAGCCCCCTGATCTGCTTTTGCATTGAGCATCCCAGGACGGATTTTATATCTTTGTACATACATACATTATACATACTGCGAGACCATGATATGAACAACAATAATTGAACCTTTGGGTCACAAAAAGCAGGGTTATTTATTAATCCTCTTAAGTCTGTAATTATTTCTTTTCACGTAGATGAGCCCACTTCCAGTTGATTTGTTCATTACTTGGGACGGACATAAAAGAAGGTCAATCTCCTCGCAACTTATTTGGGTATGCCTTTTTTTCAAGGAAACTTCAGAAGTGACTATTAAGCTGAACTTGAAGGGAAGTTACTAAGAAATTATCATTCCAGAAGTGTCGTGCCAATGCAAACTCTATTGGGGTGTAGGGTCCCCTCCCTTTTATTACGAAAGGAAAAATAAATAGAGCTACCGTAAAGAAACAAAAAAACGTAAGGAAACCCTCAAGTAGCCTGCAGAAGGCAGTAGGGAGCCAAAACAATGAAAAAGAAAACTTTAAAGATTACCATCTCAAAGAATTTACCGGAATAGGGGAAAAAAGAACATCCCTCAAAACAACCTTTCGTTCCAAACCCCATCCCTGGAAGGCTCCCATACCTTCTATTCTACGATGGGCAACTGTCTTTTTTAGCTTTTGTTCCTCCACCCATGCAGTAGGTGCTGAGATAAAGCAAACTCCCTGGCCTGGACAGAGAAATTTATTAAAAACAACTCCCAAAAATTCCTCTGCAGACCATGCAAGACGGCTCACTGCAATGTGAAGCCCCTTTCTCCTTATCCCCTGTTCTCTAGAACGCATAACAATGGCCACTTTCTATAATCCATTTCGATAAAAGCATATGGATTCTACCACCATATCCACATTGGAGAGCACTTTTCCTTGATCTGGCCGAGTACCTGACCGAGACCACGGTCCCATCTCTCGTTTATGATTTTGCATTTATCCTGCATTTTCAGTCATCAAACAGGAATCCTTCCAGAGATTATAAAATATATATCTTCTATCCCTTTCAGAATTAGTATGCACCCTCTCATTTCAAGAAATGGTATGGGAGCCTTCAAATTTATGGTGGACGACAATTTACTTTTACCAACAAATTTCTAAATTTTAACCATACAACAATTATATGGCATCTTGCAGCATTCACTTTTCCTATTATACTGAGGCCACCTAATTAACAATAATAATTTGAGTCCAAACCTTGATTTGGATGTTCCCTTTAGGTTTTAGCTTGAAGTTGGATCCTGCACTCTATCACAAATTGTTCTTCCACATGCTAAGGCAACAGATCGTATGCGTCAGGTCCCAGATAACTGTAAATGCATCCACATGACAAAGCTAGGAAGACAAAAAATGTCCTTCCAAATTAAAATATGCAACAGCCTTTCTTTTTAAAGAAAGTTTTGGAAACATTAAACTCTCTAAATTAGTGTTCACCTTAATTTAACATGAGCTAGGCTTCAAGCTGCCTGATCTGCTTTTACAAAATTGTAGGAAAAAAGTTATGCATTGAGCATCCCAAGACGGATTTTATATGTTCGTACATATGTTGGCAAAATCTGGATGCTTGGAGAATGATTTTTCTCTAGTTGGATGATGAATTGGCTCCTAGCATCTATCACGTATGTGCCCAATCTTCTTGCAGTGATTGCATTTAAACTTGCTTCAGGTTCTCTGGCTATTACAACTGTCATTGGATAGTTTGGAATCCCCTTTTCTGTTGCCGATGTTAACGTAGCACGCCATCATTTCAGGAGTTTCTTCACCACCATTACTTTTCTGTGAGCTACCTCTCTTTTTATGGCCTCGCACACATTGTTAAATGTTGGAAGAGGAGACACCATCAAAATTTGACTTCGGACAGCTTCATAATAATTGGATAGACCAACAAGAACTTTGATGATCTTATCTTCTTCAAATTTTCATTTGTAAACATCAGGCTCAGAGGTAGCTAGTCGGTATTGCAAAAGTTCATCATAGAGACTTCGTATCTGACCAAAATAAAATTGAATTGGCTCATCTCTCAAAATAAGTTTAGTGATTTCCATTTGAATTTCATATACACGAGCCATATTGTTTTGCTCCCCATATGGCTCTTTTAAGGTGTCACAGAGTTCTTTTGTTGTTGCTTGGTAAAGAAATAGATTTGCAATAGGCTGCTCCATGGGGTTGATGAGCCACGACATAACCATGTTGTTTTCTGGCTCCCACTTACTTAGGATTGTCTTTGTTAGGATGTTTTATGAAGCCGTTGATGCATCCAAGTTTTGATCGCTTGCTGAGGAACAAACGAGGAGCCTTTGCCCAGCCTAGATAATTTATGCCATTGAGATGCGTAGAGGTAATCTTCAATGTGTTGGTGCTTTGGTCTCAGCTTCCTGTATTGCTTTTGACATTTCTGGGGCTGCCTTGATTAGATTCTGCCATGAAGACTATAGAAAGCAATGATTCACAATGCCTGCTTTGATACCATGTTAGAAACTTTGTAACCAGGAAAGCATGCTGGACGAAGGGGAGAAATCAAGAGACCGAAAACGGGAATCACGTGGTTCGGCAATTTGTGCCTACATCTATGGGAAGGGAGAGATTCAGATTCTCACTGAATCGCATCTTGTTTGGTACAGCTCCAATAAATAGAATATAAAGAGAACATAAAAAGGAAGGTGAGAAACAAGATCTGTGCAGTAACAAAATGGGGAACAAATCTTTCAATAAAAGAAAAGATATTCCAAAAAAATTGTGACAATTTGATCAGAAATGTACTCCCGTTTTGGCGCACTAGACTTCCTTCCAAAAATCTCCAACAAAACGAGCTTAAGCTCGACTCCTCGTGTACGCCTGATGTTCCGGATCTTATTTTTGAAACAATCAAATATTCAAGACTGCCCTAGATGATGGTCCGATCCGTTTGCAGTAAAAACCAGTTTTTGAATCAAATAGACAATCTGCCAATTTGGTGAATAAATGATTTAGATGCAAATCAGAAAACAAAAAATCAATCTTTGGGCAAAATGAATGGAATAATATATATATATATATATATATATATATATATATATAAGAATTATATCTAGCTTATCTTTTTTTTTTTTGTAATTTTCAAACTTGCAATGAAGGAAAGAAATCAGATCAAATGGAGAGTCGGTAAATAAGCTTAAACGAGTAAAGCATGAACAGCAACTTGGTCTACCAAGTTTGAGCTTGAGCTGATCCTGTAATAGCTTGACTTGAGGTTGAGCCAACAATATATGAGCGCACTTGTAAGCCAGGGCATCGGCCCGGCCAATTGCATTAAAAAAAATAATTTAAAAAAATACACAAAAATAATTACTGATAATAAAATATTATAAAGATATATAAATTAATAAAAAAAATCATTATCAGGCCCACTAGGGCAGGCCCGGGTCACGTTTTCTTGGACCCGAACCCAGGCCCGAGTCTTGCCGGGTATCGGGTACCCGACGGTGACCTGGCCTGATGCCTAGGTTTACTGACTTGAGCTGGCCCTGACCAAGCTGAAACCTTGAGCTCGACTCCGCGTGTGCAGCCCAAAAACTAGTCCCCATATATTTAATACAAACAACGTACGCCCAGATATTCGGTACCTTATTTTTGGAGCAATCAAACATTCAAGACTCCCTCATGGTCTGATCGCTATGTTATAAGAACCGGTATCTGAATCAACATTGTATGCTTCCAATCAGCAAAAAAAGAAAAATTACTACAAAAAGAAAGAAAAATGTTGTGAAGAGTAGAAACCCGACAAAAAGAGAACATGATATTGGAAATATGTTGTGAAGGTAAGGGTTGCTATGAAAAAGACATGGTAATCTTCCATGCCAAGCAGGGCACTCGATGGAGAAATCAGAACGATATCACTTTCGTTTCAAGAGAAGTAGACTTGAGTCTTCCAACAATTTAAATTAAACAAAAAAAGGTGAGTTTTTCTGGAAGAGAATCTATAAAAGGACCTTGATAATTGTCCTGATGATAACATTACTTGGCACCTTAATTAAAGACTAGTAGTATGTAGAATCGATGTACATCAGCCATTTCCTATCCTGGTTTGAACCAATAGACGTTCAAGGCAGCTACCCATCATAGTCTGATTGAGACGTTGTAAAAATCAGCTACGAGTGGAATGATTCTTTTGTAATAGAAGGGAGGCAGCCCTATCTACGAGTTGATGATTCATTGTCGTGGGATAAATTGTATTGATACGGCTCTTTAACCTGTTTTTTCATTCACTCATTTCAGAAGTCTATAGTTTTCTTGTGTTTTGATTCAGAATTAAATGTTCTAGCCACGGAAATAGGCTGTCATTCCATCCTTAATAAAAGGATATGCTCTGTACCAAGGAAATATGGATTCCGACTTATTTTTGTTACTAAGTTGGGTTTGCAATAATTTGTAAAACACATGGGTTTGGTAGAAAGAGATAAGTGGAGGTAAATCGGTATCTTCGATGTGTCGGCCGATCTGGTGATTTTAATGACTTAATTAGTTTTGAATCGGTTCAAAATATTAAAAATCAGATTCTTCTGAGAAATAAATAAATGATGTATAAAAGCTAATAAAAAGCAATAATTTTTATATTGCACTAAACAAGCAACATAGTTGCACATCATGTTTTTACATTATTGACGAGAGCCACCACTTATAGGGAAAAAACACATAAAAACCCCAAAAATAAGTCAGCCGAATAATTCAGCAAAGATAAATGCGACAGAGAAAAAATGCTTTTTCCCAAAACCCCAAAAATTCTTTTGTGTTGTGCCTTCACCTTGACTCTGGTTCTCAGCCAGAGGGAGGCAATCTCAGCTCTTGCTTCTCTGAGCAATGTGACTGATCAATGGGCGTTGCTGTCTTTCACATCTCTTGTCACTAAAGACCCTTATAATGTGTTATCAAATTGGAATTCCAGCATCTCCTTCTGTGACTGGAATGGAGTTTCTTGCAGTCGTGGTTCACAAAGGGTCGTTACTCTGAAGCTCTTCGAAAGGCACTTGAAGGTACAATCTCCCCATACGTCAGCAATCTCTCCTTCTTACGGGTTCTTGATCTCAGGAACGATAACTTCCATGGTCATCTTCCCATTGATTTTAGTTGCCTCCCTTGGTTGGAAAAACTTTCCCTATGGAAAAACCAATTTAAAGGGTTAATTCCACAAACACTGGGCCACTGTCATCATCTCCAAGTACTTTTGGCACCAGAAAATGAATTCTATGGAAGCATTCCAGAGTCCCTAGGCCGCTTGCCAAAACTCAAGGTCATTAATCTTTTTGGTAACAGGCTCACGGGAATCATTCCAGTCACTTGCCAACCTCTCAAAACTGGACGCTGTTGATATTGGTCAAAATCACATACACAGTAAGATTCCTTCCGGGTTGGGAAGCGCAACCCGCTTGACATAATTTAATGTGCAAATGAACAATCTCACTGGTGCATTGCCTGAGAGCTTGTTTAACCTATCTGCTCTTCAGTTTTTGAGCTTTGAGATGAATCAACTCACAAGGCATCTCCCTAAAGATGCTGGCCGCTTCCTGCTTAATCTCAAGGAACTCTACTTGGGTGCAAACAACTTTGATGGCCCTTTTCCACCTTCTTTTTCAAATGCTACTAGTCTCCAAATTCTTACTGCAGAAGACAATAAATTTAGTGGTCCTATACCGTTAGAATTAGGTAGTCTGACACAACTCAGGAGGCTTTGTCTTTGGGGAAATATGTTCACCAATGCCCCTGGAAATCGTGAGCTTTCCACTCTCACATCCTTCACCAAGTGTCGAATGGTAAAAGAAGTTTATCTCTCAAAAAACCTTCTAAATGGTATTCTTCCGGTCTCCATTGGAAACCTCACAACCACCTGGTGGAACCTTGACCTTTCCTTTAATGAGATTGAGGGTACTATCCCATTAGCTTTACCCAACTTGACAAAGTTGATGTCCTTAGACTTGAGTTTCAACAAAATAAAGGGGTCTATTCCACCAAATATGGGATCAATGGAAAAGTTACAGGAATTAACTCTTTCTGGCAATGCCTTATAAGGTTCAATTCCAAACTCACTTTACCAATTGGTCCACATGGGTAACCTTTATTTGGACAATAATGCACTAAGTGGGCCAATCTCAACCTCTATAAACAATCACAGAATCTACAGAAGTTGTGCTTAAATTCAAACAGTTTCTCATCAGCACTTCCTCCTGCCCTTTGTGAGTTGAAGGATTTGATATGGCTTTACTTGCAAGACAACTCTTTCACTGGTCTCCTGCCTTTAGATGTGGGAAATTTGGTTGCAGTGGACAAAATGGATGTCTCTGTAAACCAGTTGAGCGGAGAGCTGCCTGTGTCCTTATCAGAGCTCCAAAGGCTAGAGTATTTGAATCTCTCCAAAAATTCATTTGATGGCCACATTCCCGGAAACCTTGATGGTATGGTAAATATTAAAATTATTGACCTTTCCCATAATAAGCTTTGCGGTGGGATTCCAAAATCATTGGAAAATCTTCAACAACTCCAAGTCTTGGACTTATCCTTCAACCGATTGGAAGGAGCGATTCCAAGTGGTGGAAATTTCACAAACCTTTCCATAGATTCATTTGTAGGAAATTATGCACTATGTGGAGCTCCCAAGTTCCATGTGCCAGTATGCTCAGATGGAGTGAAGAAGCACAACATTGTCAACATGATCAAAGTTGATATTTTTTTAGCAAGTGGGGTCTTTGCGCTTCTACTCATTGTATGGATACTCATCTTTGTTGCAAAATATAGAAAGACGGGGTTGGAGAGACATTATCATGAGGTTGAAAGATTTCATGGAATTGCCCTCCCAGTGATCACATACAAAATGTTATCTCAAGTGACAAACAACTTCAGCAATGCAAATTTTATGGGTACTGGAAGCATTGGTTCAGTGTATAAAGGAATTTTGGCGTATGGAACAATGGTGGCTGTTAAGGTCCTAAACTTGTTATCTGAGGGAGCATCAAAATGTTTTGACATTGAATGCAATGTAATGTGCCAAATTAGACACCGAAACCTTCTTAGAGTCATCACATCTTGCTCCAGAGAAGATTTCAAGGCTTTAGTTCTCCAATACATGGCCCTTGGGAGCCTAGAAGTCTGTCTATATTCAGGTGGCCATCACTTGAATCTCTTCCAAAGATTGGGTGTCATGATTGATGTTGCTTATGCACTAGAATATCTTCACCATGATTGCTGGGAGACTATTGTTCATTGTGATCTAAAGCCAAGTAATGTGATCCTAGATGAGAATATGACAGCACATGTTGGTGACTTTGGCATTGCAAAGATGCTAGTTGGTCACAAATCTTCAACTCTTACAAGTACGCTCGGAACCACCGGATACATTGCACCAGGTACCAAGTCTTTGTCCTATCATAAATTCTATGCTTGAACTGCTTCTTAGACAACTTGGTCCTGCTTACCATGGAGAGGAAGTTTTATCAACATCCATAATTTCCAAATATGAAGCTTTAATTTTAGATTACCAACCAGTTGACAACTGATTACTTGGATTTTATTATGAAAAAGAGAAAAATCAGATTAATAAGTGAAATTAATGGGGATGATACTATGCAATTTTGCATTTGAATATGAGTCTGAATCAAATAAGATGGTGAACATTAAACCTAATTATTCACACACATACATTAATGCCAGCAAGTTTGCCTTTTGAGTGTGTTTCTTCTTTAGTAAAATTTCACTTTCTCCTTAAAAATGCATGGAAACAAAAAATAGAGTTTCGTGTACACCATAAATCAAAATAAAATAATTAGTCCTAATTTTTTGCACCGCTTTCTTTATTTCTGAAACCATTGCATTAACGACAATGTGCATTGTCTACTAAATATTGCCATGATCATGGCTGACCTTGTTGGGTGGATGAATTAGAATTCAGGGCCACCAGAAAGGTGTCGACCAAAGCAGATGTCTACAGCTATGGGATTCTTCTGCTTGAGGTGTTTACCAGAAGAAAGCCTACCGATGAAAGTTTTAATGGGGACTTTACTTTGAGGCAGTGGGTGGCTGAAGCGTTTCGCTTGCAATTTCAGATGTCATCGATGGTCATCTTCTGAAGCAAAATAACAGCGAAACGGTGTCAGATCATGCTGCCGAAGGACATCTTCTGAAGCAAAATAACAGCGGAACTGTTCTATATGAGCTGCTTGTCATGATCATGGAGACGGGGTTGTCATGTTCAAGGAAAGCACCAACTGAGAGAATGGGCATGAAGGAGGTGGTCGCTAGGCTTTAAATGATACGACGGAAGGCTTCCGCTTTGGAAGAATGACAAATATAAACCAATCCTTTATATGTATAAATTGGGATCCTTATTGGATCCCACTTGAATATTGGACCCACAATTTTATTCAGTTATGAAATTGCATGACCAATCTAAATCTGTTTGCTCCAAATTTGTGGATCCAAAATCAGGTGATCAAGTGGCAGCTGAGCTTAGTCCAACCGGATCAAGTCCGGTCTCCAGAATGGAGAATTCCTAGTACCACCAGGAAGCATCTCACATCTCACAAAAATGCACACAGTTCTTCCATGATAAACCAAATGACATAAAATTATTACCCTCTAAAAGCACATTTATGCTTGCCTATGTTTTCACGCCTGATGACTCTAGAATTAAAAAAAAGAAATGAAAAGAAAAGAACAATGTACCTTCCTGCCTGGACGACATCGCCTCCCTGCCTGGACGGCTTCCTTCCTGGCCCGATGGCGAGTGGTCAATTTAAAGTATCAAAAATTTATTTCCGCTAGCATGTCGGCATTCCTGCTACCATGATATTCGATTGATTCTAGAACAAAAGTCTCATACTTTTGGGAAGATTTTATGAAGTTTTTGTGCTAGAAGGTTCTTGGATCGACCTAAAAGGATTTTCATTAAAACCTATCAACCTTTGAGTCAATCTTTAACTGAAAACCTCTGATTTCTATTGGCTTGCGATTTCTCCTTTTACAGCAGAAAATCTTGATTTCCAATGCACAATTCAGTTTTCCAAAGATTGAAAATTAGTGATTTTGCTTGAAAACGGTTTAGGTAGAGCTAGAGCGTTTTTGCATCAAGAAACGAGTAGAAGTGCTTCACATTTGATCGGTTTTGGAGAAAATCCAGTGGCTGGTCGGTTATTCTGCTTTTCCTGCAGCAAATCTTTGATTTTCAGTACCAAAATTGGCTTCCCCAGGCCGATTAAATTGAGTTTTTTTTGGCTCCAAAAGGGCTGAGAAGTGAGTTTTGATAGGTTTTCGAAACAAGAATAATCAAAATAACCTAGAACAGGCAGGATTATGAACCAAACCACAAGGCTGCTTTCACCAGCCAGTTTCTTTGAAAAATCGGTGAAAAGATTGAAAACTCCTGCATCAAATTGGCACTATTTTTGTTTATAATTTGCTGTTTTAGTTACTTTTATATATTAACCGTATTCTCCTTTTCAGATATTCATACACTCGGATTTGAATACGAATGAGAGAAGGTCATATCCGAATTTGTATGTGAAATCAGAATTCAAAATCTGGTTCCAATCCGAATGTGACTTTTATATTCATTTATGAATCTGAATCTGAATCTGGATTTGGAACTCAAATCCAGCTGATATTCAACATTTGCACTAATAAGTTTTTGGATTTAACATCTGCATTTTTCACTCACGTGGAATCCACTGTTTGTTTGAACAGTGGGTCATATAGAAAAAAGATTTGAGATCTGAGTGGATCTCAGATCCACGGGCAAATAAATTCCTCCTATTGGATGCCAATTCGAGTCGGATATCGGGTAGTCTCCAAATCCTTTGTCACATATGATACTGGAATAAAAAATAATTAGTGATTTGGATTCAAATCTGTCATTGATTCTGAGTTCAAATTCAAAGCAAACCTGAATCCAAAAACTTATGGAACTCCTCTAAATGCTCATCTAACTTTTAGTGGTGCACTAAAAGCACAAGTTTAAATTTCTTTGTTTAACAGCAATTTATGTAATACAAGCAGTTACTTTATTTAAATTTGAGCAAGTTATTGTTAGCTTTTCAATTTATGTTGCAACGTAGAAAAAAAAAACTGGAATCTAGCCTACATAATAGGCTACGGATTTTTTTACTCGAAATAGACTTCAATATTGCTAAATTCTAGTTAGGCTCCGGCCACGAGTCATTACATAAATGACATTGTAGGTGGAAACTGTCTCAAATGAGTTTCATTGGATAACTTGTCTTAAATGAATTGTCCAGTGGAAAACTGAGGCATGGTTTTCAAACAGTGTTAAGACAAAAATTACAATGAGAGAAGCGTGTCCAGGTTCTACTGAAGAGATAAATCATTGTCAGAACTTGAGTCAAAATTTACCATGAGATGTTTTGTCGACCCCTACAATGTATATTCATTCTTGGCAGCTGAGCTCAAAGGTCACTGGAATTGGAACGCCGTCTTCGGTTAGAACAAGAAAACATAATAAAATAAAAAGAAATTTCAAGAAGACTGGAGAATAACTAGTGACATGAACAACCATTTTCACATTAGAAAAGTGGGGAAATCTGCAAAGATGGATGCCAATGGATTCAATTTAAATAAAATATATTCATGGCCGAATTTATATCCAAATTTGAATCAGAATCCACAATCTGAATCTGAATTTTTTTCTCATCCAAAATCAGATTTCATAATTTGAATCTGATCTAAATCCATTTTTTTCATCCAAATCTGAATCTGAAATCAGATGTCACAATCAGGATCCAACCTGAATCCTATTTTTATATTCATATATGAATTTGAATCTGAATCCATATTTTGAACTGAATCTGGCTGATTTACAAACTGTAAGAGCATTGAATATAGAATTTTTATTTAAACCTAAGTCCCCTCTGGATCTGATCCGACATTTTTGTATATTTGAATCTGAACTGAATGCGACTAAATATAACTAAATCTGAATCCATTCGAATATTTATGCATATATGAATCTAAATCTAATCGGATGTCATTTCTTAATTTCCAATCCCATCTCATGTTTTAGTTGGTTAGTAAATTTATTTTCTTCATCCAAATGTTTCAGGAGCAGTTGGCTTGGACATTCCATTCAAATCAGACATGTTGACATCCTTAGGTTGAAGCTTCCCCACTCCAACTGACATGTTTCACCATTATAAACAGGGGACAAGTCCATTTGTGTGTGTCATGTGGATAGAGCTGTAAAACGAGTTGAGCCAACTCAAGCTCGACTCGAATTTGCTCTGTTAAGCTCAAGCTTAACTCAAAACTCACGATTATAAACAAGTCAAGTTCGAGTTTCGTAAAATTGATTTGATTGAACTTGAGTAATCCATTTATCTAGGCATTCTTTTGAAAATTTTCAAACTTAAAACCAAAAAAAGAAATCAGGTTAAATGGGGAGTTGGTAAACGAGCTTAAAATAGTCATGCTCGAGCTGTGGCATGGTCTATCAAATCGAGTTCAAGCTGACCTTGTAAAGTTAAACTCGAGCTCGAGCCAAGCTGAACAAAGCTCAAATTTGACTCAGCCCATATATAGCCCTACAAGTGGATCAAGTGTGTGCTGAAGTGGTGTGAGGTACCTGTGTAGTGAGAGTGCTCACGGCATGAGCAAGTGTCAATGATTCACTTCTTAGTTTTAATTTTGACAGCACTCGAGCTGAATGTTTAAACTCTTGGGTGGCTTCTTCCCTCAAAACGGTATAATGAGATCATTCTCCTAAAAGATGTTCCCTTCATCCAACTGACCTCAGAATGGTGACAATTTGTCCCTGTGGAATTTGTCTTGCATAAGTTGTTCTTCCTCATGCTAGGTCAATAGATCGAATAGGCGGCCCCCAGCAGTCAAGTCAAAGGTCCGGGTGCCAAATTACCCAAGTTAGAAAGAGGAAAAAATGCCCTCAAGAATTAGGGAAAAAAAAAACCCTTCACATGGTTATCATGAGTTCAGTGTACCCTCCCAGATTTTAAGAAATGTAAATTAACTTACCCTTTGGAAGTCTAGAAAAAGGTTGAAGTTTCCTCTTTAAATAAATGTAAATTTAAACTTAGAGTGTTCTTTAAAGGTTGAAGTTTAAAGACAAAAATTTCTGACTCCACCACTGCTCTGATTCAGCACCTTGATATGGAGTGCAACTTGTTTTTTTTCTGGCTTCGATGTCCTTTCGACTACAGGTCCTGCTAAATGAAGGAAATTAGTGAGTCATGCTGTCTTAACTGCATGGGTTGGTATTCCATCTTTTTATGTAAACAGAATTAGATACTTGTGCAGGGATTTCGGGTGAGTGGGAGTTTGCTCTCAAGAAATGGATCTGCTGGAGGGTAGGCATTCGAACTGTTATTAAAAGAAGCACAAGGGTAATGCTCTCATTATTTTTCACCTTGATACATCCCTTTTGCAGTACAAAGGGTTGATGTTATGGGAGGAGTTCACCATAGTCTTCATAAGGATGTGATCAAGGCTTTTTGTAAATCGATTCCCTTTAAGGCTGACCAGGAATGTGATCAACCCCCTGAGGCTCTGTTGCAGGGTACTATTTTTCCACGTTTAATTTTTCAGCATTTAATCCAGAAGAACGATACAAAAACGAAAAAGTAAAACTTTACCCTGATGCACAGGATTTCTCCTGTGCATCAAACGGGACCTAAAAGAAGCCAATGCTCTCACTATTTTTTACCTTGCATGTCCATACATCCCTTTGCAGTACAAGAAGTTGATGCTATGAGATGAGTTTTCCATAGCCTTGATAAGGATATGATCAACCACCTAAGGCTCTGTTTCAGGGTCCGCTTGGATTATGATTGCATTTCTCATTCTTTTGTATACTCTCTTCTGCTTCTTCCTACATCATTCGTACTGTTCCCATCGTCGCAAATGGAAAGACTCAACCTGTACCAGGGCTTCTTGTGCTGTGGGATTCTCTCTTACAGAATATGTTTGGATTATTCTTTTTCTCCTCTGATGAACTTGTGTTCTTGGTCGTTGCCCTTATTGTCTCAAACTTGGGAACAAAATTAAGAACTTTTGCATTGGAACATTTCAATCAGTCTTTGAGATTTGAAAACTGTGGTCAATAAAGTGGTTATGACAATACTTTGCAAAAAAAAGGAAAAGAAATTTTGAAAATTTCTGCAAATCAATGGAAAAGTCGAAATTTTGATTTTTTTCCTACATGCTTAAGTTTTCCAAATGTCACATTATTAGCAATTGTTAAACATTTTGGCTTTTTGAAAGTTTAGCAAGTAAAAAGTATAATAATTATATTTTTCTGTTATAACTATGACTGAAATTCCAAATTGATGGGATTCCTTGAAACTTTTGGTGGCCTATCAATTCAGAGCTTTAGATTTAGTGTCTTAGCTCATCTTATCACTTTTGAAAGTCCCTATATTACTTGCAGCAGTGAAATCTTTTTTCCATATTGAAATAAAATGTGATAGATTGGAGCTTCCAATCGTCAAATTTAAAGGTCATGGACATTTCACATCATCCAGACTTTGCATATGACATCTAACAATAATAGATGGCATGAATAAACATGACTTCCTTAAGGATTTCTGTCAAATTTTCGTACCTTTCTTTGACAGTTTAAATTTACATGCACCAAGGTTGATCAGTTGATTACTAAGCTAAATAAAAAGTGAAACTAGATTTATTAAAAAGAACTAGCATTTATACTGTTAACAGCCTCTGCTAGGAATTCGTGAAAATTTATAATCTGCAATTTTTTAATACGAAATATGCCCTATATATATATATATATATAACAACACGAAGTTTTAAACGGCAAGGTTATTATTGAGTATAATACGGCGAGCTTAAAAAAATGGAAAAAATATGGTAAATTTTTAAAAGTTTTAAAAAAATAAAAATGAGTGAAAAATAAAATAAGAGAGAAACTAGTAACACAAACATGAAAAGATAAATAGATTTGCAACAAATAAAAAATAGAAATTGAAAAAAAATGTGGCATTAAAAATTTTAAAAAATGAAAAAAGTGAAAAAACATAAAAAAAACGTTAGAAACGGGTCAAACGTATTTTTTTCATTTTTAACGTTCTTTCCAAAAAAAATGCTGTCTTTCTGGAGTTGTGATTGGATTTGGGAATAGGGATGTTATTATATAAGATTCAAATGAGATAAATCTTGAACTATATCTGTTTTTTTGGATATTCACATATCCACATTCAAATTCTGATTCGAATACAAACAATGAATCTAAAATCGAATATCACAATCTGAATTCGAATTTTGAATCAATTCTAGCTGATTTTCAAAATGTAAGAGCATTTGAATATAAGATTTTTATTTAAAATTAAATCCATTCTGGCTGTGAATCTGAATCCAAATTCAATTGGATATATATGTACATCCAAATCTGAATCTGAATCCAGTCAGATGTCGTTTCTTAAATCTGAATCCAATCCAATTTCTTAATCGGATATTAATTTTTTTTTTCATATCCGTTATTTCTTGAACTGGTTTGGTTAGATATCCAATTAAACTCAGATACATTGACAGCCCTAATTTGGGGGAATTGGCTCTATATGACCCTTCGGCTATCATTGACCATGTCGATTCAATGACAAATTCTAAAGTTCTCTTTGTTGAACTTTCACAGGTTATTTTTCATTTTAATTCTCCATGCTTTCTAACTTGATTTTGTATATGCCAACAATAACAGTATGTAACTGTTCCATATATTTGTCCCAAATATTAGGCAGATTTATGTAATATTATGTTACAACATTCCATGAATCTCTCCTAAATATCGTGGCAGATACATATAACAATAATGTCCTGTTGTGATTACCAGACGACCCCTAGTTCCTGCTTTGTTCCTAGAGCTTCTAGCATGAATCTTTGATCATGGATTCTTTCACTCGGATAACACGTTTAAGATGCCTATTTTGATGTTGGTGTTTGTTGGCTTGCATCATCTACTTATCTTCCACAGGTATATATGATTTTGATAGTTATATAGTGTTATGTGAAATAATTGCTTATTTGTGTGCTTTAACGTATTGATGCTAGATTTTTGTCATTCCAGCAACATAGGGATCCAAATACTAGAATCTGCATGTGATGGTCAGATCAACTCAGTGATTAATTATCATATATATTCTGTATAATCAATCACCAGGTTTGATTACTCGCTTGAAGCAAGATATGAGCATCAAAAATATATGTGAAGCATACTAATTGTGCGATTGAATTTTTATACTTATGTACAGGCCTGAATGTGACAAAAAAAATTTAGGAAGCACTTTGATAAAATTGAAATCCATTTAATTGACTAAAACATCAATACAATATGTTACGAAACGTTGCAAAAAAAAAGCTCATTAAGTTCATCTTCTTTGGTGCTATGGTTTTTTGGGTTTTGCCAAAATCATTAAGCTATGTTAATGCTTCAAGACATGACACCAGTGACTATTAAAATTCCACAATATCTAACAAGATATTATATATCAAGCCAAAATTATTAGTAGTAAGTTAGACAGACCCCACAGTCACTACACACCAGGGACGGAGGCAGGGGTGCCGGCAGGGGCCTTGGCCCCTCACCATCAAATTTTAAAAACTTCAAACATTGATATGTAAATTTCATAAATTTTAGTTTACTTATAAAAAAAATTTGAACATTGTGCATACATTAAATTATAAATTTAAAAAAAAAAAAAAAAAAAAAAAAAAAAAAACAAAAAAAAAAAAAAAAAAAAAAAAAAAAAAAATTTAATTATAAAAAAAATTTGAAAAATCCTATTTTGGCCTCTGTTAAAATTTTGAAACTATAGTTGGGGTTCTGACACACAGTCTAACATATACAGCACTGATATGCTTGTGCAAGTAATGTTGATCTTATTTTTCGTGTGAATTTAAATATTTGAGTACTAGTTATGCTATAAGTCGCCTAAGAAATGAATGTCAAATAATATGCTTTTTGGCTTCTTCAGTCTTATGTAGAAATTAATCTCTCTTTTCATCCACTTTAACTGCTAACGTGTTTCTGTGTGTTTTGGCTTGTTTCCTTTTGTGTGCTTTTGAAGGATTGGGTCAATTCTTCGGAAACATCAGTGTGAATACTAGCATTAATCTGCTGTTCTTTCTGCATCGCACAGATTGATTCTGCTTAACAAATGTAGGGGACCTAATCCCCAACAACATAAATTCTACTTTTGACTAACAAGGTAACACAATGAAATGACAGAGAGCATTTCTTTAACTTCTGTTTTGAGAAATTTGGTGGTGGTTCTGCCGTCGACTGCTGAATGTCTGTTTCTTAGTCCTGATCAAGCAGCAACTGGATGCTTTACTTGCCCCAAATTAATCCCGAAGTTCTTTCATGAACTCAAAAGTTCCATCATAACCGAGAAACCATTTCTAAACTAGGTATTATGCATAACCAACAACTTGGTTGAACTGTTAAATTTCCATGGAATTGATGTTTATCCATGCAAATGCCAACGAAATTCCGTTTCTATCTAAGTTTTTGAATTTTGGAGATATGTGAATGGTAATTATGGCTATAACCAGCTGCTTAATATATATATATACATATATATTTTTTTTATATTATTATATATATATATATTTGTGTGTGTATATATATATATGTATGTATATATATACATATATGAAGATAAAGATAAAGATAGCAACTTTTTAAGAAAATATTAAAAACAAGGGAAAACCACGTTTTTTGTTTTGATATTCTTTTCAAAAAAATTATCTTTTTGCCTTATATACAGCAGACTTATTTTTTGTGTTTCATCACTGTTTTTTCAAAAAAAAAATGCATTTTTTATTATTATTATATTTACTACCTAATTTTGGTTGTTATCTCTCACAACCTATATGTAAGTGGTGGTTCTCGTCAGCCATGAAAATGTTTTCAACTACTACGTTGAATAGTTGAATAGTCATCGATGAAACTGCCAACCTACACCATGAAAGGAGGCCCTACAATATAATAATACTACTACTATTATTATTATAAATTCAAAATGAACGGTAGTCTGGGGAGATGAATTTCATATTTTTTAAGGTATAGTTAATTAAAAATATTCAATTGATATTATTTAAAAGTAACACAAATTGACAAAATAAAATACAATAAATCAGACCTGTTTCAGTGCTGCTCAGTTGATGAAAGTAGAATTGTGACGGTAATCACAATATTTGTGCCAATAATGAAATAGTCTCAGACTTTCTTTTGAAGAAATCACCACCTTGAGCTAAGAGATTTTGTCCCTCATTTGAGGAAATTTGAATTCCAACAACTGGGATTGTTGAATAATTGAGCAAGGACTGGATCAGATTAGCTAGAAATATTTTTGGCTTGAATCGGCCGGTTGCTTCAAGTCTTCGCTAAGTCAATTTGATCCAGTCTACCTGTTTTTTTTAAAAAAATTGTTTTAATTAGCTTTTTATACTTTTTAAGAGAATATGATTTTTCATATTTTATGTTGATTCACAAAGAAGTCATTGACATCACCGGATCGGCTGACAACATGGAAGTTGCTTGGCAACTTCATCCACTCGTTTCAAAAGAGCATTTTCACAATGTCGCAATCTGACCATGAAGGCTAGCTGTGTTGAGTGTCCATTGATTCAAAAATCAGATAGGAAATTAATTGTTGACGAATGAGATCGAAGGTGGTCAACTCGACGTGTTGTTTCGTTATGCGTTTCTTACTAGTTAGAAAAGTTTTTTCTTTATTATTAATCAATTTTCATATTCTTTGGTTCATTTTTTTCTGAAAGAAAATTTGAATTTTTAAATTTTATTCTTTTGCTGGTTTGCGTCTAAATCCTTTAGATTATATATTATTTATACAAAATTATATTATACATTGTGCGGGATCTTATTTTACTCTAACGCTGAAACTTAGATGATATTTAAAATTACAATAACTTTAAAGTTATATTTTTTTTCAGTTTAGAAAAGTTTGCAAGTCATGTTTTTCATATTATTCTTTTTGCAACTTCATGTTCACCTATTTCCTTTTTAAAACCATAAAAAAACTAACAAAAAATATGGATTATAAAACGCCGCTTAGAGCTATTTTCTTTTTCATTAAATACAAAATGATGTTTTATTGTATTTTGGTACTTCTTATTGTTAGCAATGGAGATGAGTAATTATAAGGAACAACTATTGGACAGGCAGAGTCATGGTGGTGAAAAAAAATTGAGGGCTATATTGGAGGTTGTGAAGGTTGAAAGGCTGTAGGATGCTATACAGGCAGCCGTCGTTTACATGACAAAGATAGTTGGGCATGGATGTGGAGGGCGTACATTTTTTTTTTTTTTTTTTTTTTTTTTTTTTTTTTTTTTTTTTTTTTTTTTATATATACAGTGGACATGAGCATAATTACTATACGTCAGAGTTGCTTATTTTGTTGTCTGGTTGGATCTAGCCAGATCATTAATTGAATATTGAAAAAAAAAAAGATATAAGTTAGATTTCAATTTGATTAACATGTAAATCAGATCAAGATATAAGAAATTTGATCTTAAAAAAAACTGGCATCTGGTCGCTGATTGACTTTGAAATTCAGCTTTTGAAAGTGATAAATTACTAGCCTCCATGTGTGTTATCTGTATTAACATTTGTTTAATCAGAAATATGAAATTATTTTTTAGAAATAAACAAACAACTATATAGGATAATAAAAAAAATAACTTTTTTAAAACAGATGACAAATCAATTGATTAATAAAGACAACTTCTTTTTGTTTAAACACAGATGGACTAGATCAAACTGATTTAGCATAAATTTGAACGAACCAGCCGATTCAAGTATTTTTTGAAAAAAAATGCCACACCAAAGAAACACTTTTTCCATTTTTTTTTTTTACCATTTTTAGACATTTTTCACACTTTTTTATTGCTCTTTAAATTTTACCCAATTATTAAAAATTTCCACATTTTTCCTATTTTCTCCATGCTAACCATATTATATGATAGAAAAACCTCGCCATTTAAAAGGTAGAAAGCATATCTATGACTATGGTCGAAATCAGTTTGGGATATCTAGGAAAAAAAAAAGTTCAATTGATAACTTTGATTTGGGATTGAATAGAGTTGAAAGTGGTAAAGGGAAACAAGAAAGAGTCTCATTGATGCAATCATCAGCCATGCCCCTCAATTTGGAAATATGAAGCAATGTGTTCCAAAGCAGTTAAGACCCGAGCCTTCTACCACTTGAAAAAAGAAAAGGACAAATTTTCTGGAAGAGAATCTATACATAAATTGAAGACCTTGAATTCCTGCTCATGCATGTTCTGCATAACAAATTGGATAGGCATGGCAACCACCGGTCGGTCACCTCATCCACTCGTCTTTCTTTTGTGTTTTTCTGCCTTCACCTTGGTTGTGGTTCTCGGCCAAAGGGAGGTGCCCTCCGCCCTTGTTTCTATTAGCAACGTGACTGATCAATTTGCATTGCTATCTTTGAAATCCCTTGTCACTAAAGACTTTCATAACGTGTTATAAAATTGAAATTCCAATATCTCTTTCTGCGAATGGAATGGAGTTTCATGCAGTCGTGGTTCACCAAGGATAGTTGCTCTGAACCTCTCCAGGAAGGCACTTGAATGTACTCTCTCCCCATACATCAGCAATCTCTCCTTCTTATGAGTTCTTAATCTTACAAATGATAGTTTCCATGGTCATCTTCCCATAGATTTTAGTCTCCTCCCTCAGTTAGAAAATCTATCTATAAGAAAAAATAATTTTGAGGGGTTGATCCCACAAACCCTGAGCCATTGCCAAGGTCTCCAAATATTGTCACATCGAGATAACCAATTCTATGGAAGCATTCCGGAGTTCCTAGGCAGTTTGCTGGAACTCAAGTGCATAAACCTTTATGGTAACAGGCTCATGGGCACCATTCCAGTCACTTTTGCCAACATCTCAAAACTGGAGTACCTTAATATTGGTCAAAATCATGTGTATAGGAACATTCCTTCTCAGTTGAGAAGCTTAACCCACTTAACATTCTTTAATGTGGAAATGAACAATCTCACTGGTACACTGCCTGAGAGCTTGTTTAACCTTTCTGCTATTGAGTTTTTGAGTTTCATGACTGTTTGCATCCCAAAATTTTTGGTTGGTTTTGGACTCCTCCAAAAAAATGAGGTTTGTTTTGAAATAAGAAAGAAAGAGACTCGTCCGTCGGTACGAGGATCGACCGTTCCTAGTGCCTTTACCGGGAGTAATCAATCCAAGGGCTATGTTCATCATTGATGCATTTCATTTTAACTTAAACATACTTTTGATTCTATATGCGGTGTTGAAAATATTGAAAGTTTGATGTTTCAAACTTTTGAAAAGATTCTTGAAGAGTTATTTGAAAATGTGAAATGTTCTGGGAGAAAAAGTAGAATTAGTAAATATCATTTGAAAAGCTTGTGAAATCATTTTGAAATCACTTTAGTGTTCTCTTAAGACTTCAAATAGGTTTGAGATTTTGCTTAATTCGGTTACCACTTAGTTAGAGCCTCATCTCATCTTGCTTAAGTTCTTTTGGAGAGGTACTTGTGATCAGAAGTGAAATAAAGTGGGTGGAATGTATGAATGCATTGATCCTACATGATTAGAAAGAAAAATCATTCATTTCTACCATAACATTCATCTAAGAGCATTCCTACCATAACATTCATCTAAGATTTTTGTTTTGATAAATATCATATATAAGATGGAAAAGTTTTTGAAAATGGAATGAGGTTCTAGACCATCAAGCATGGTTCCAATATTTGGTCATTACTTGGTTTATGGTCTTAATGAAGTTGGTAAATAAAAAGATATGAGAGAAGAATGTTAAAAAGAAGACAAGAGATAGAATACTCTCATGAAAAGAAAAGGAGAGCGATACAGAAAGACATTCCTATATGTGTATATACTATTACATATACACAAATATGAAAGCTTAAGAGAAAAAGATGTATTGATTTGAAGAGAGATAGAGGATTTAGAGAAAAAGAAAAATATACATACGTATATATGGGTATGTATAAGAAATTTCGTAAGGAAGATATTTGCCTTAAAAAGAGAATAAAATATTCGAAAGGGAGGAAATAGAGCACATGTGCATACGCATTCATGCATATGAAAATTTATAAAATAAAAAGTGAAAGCATAGAAAGAGAAAGATGGGGGGTTCATCATGTGTCATAGATGTATATAACATGTATATACATACGTGCCTTCACAAAATGAGAAATCAATGAATAACCTAAAATTATCAACTTCAAGTTTAATGTGGGCCGGAGAGGAGCTTGGACTCATGCAAGAGTCTAAGCTAAGTCTCTAGGCCGCACTAGAAAGTTTCATTTGAAAATGTTTTGAAAAATATGATTTATATATAAACATAGAATGTTATTACTTAGTTTAGTACAAGGGATATATTTCTTCCACCGTTGGGTATGGAAAAAACAAGCAATATGATGAGGTACTCGTTAGGGTTCTTAATGGGGTGATTATGAAGGAAACTAGCGCAAAATGACATGCAAATGCATATTAATATGTACATTTTCGTGAGGGTTTTCCCAGGTTGGACATGTCTCAACCTCAAAAATTAATATGAAGATTAAGATAAAGAACCTCAAACCACACTCTCATTGCCACCATACATTCACAAATAAATGGAAAACAAAACAACTATGCATGGATAATATATAGACAATATTCAAAAAAAGAAAGAGAGAGAGAGAGAGAGAGAGAACGAGAGAGAGGAGAGAACGAGAGAGAGAGAGAGAGAGAGAGAGAGAGAGAAAAAGGAGAGATAGAGAGAACGAGAGAGAGAAAAAGGTTCAACTAGGAGGAAGGGCATAATGTAACTATGAAATGAAAGATCATCTCATCTTTCCATGCTCCGGTGCACTTGAGCGTAGTATCTTGTCTATAAAAAGAGGTTGAGTGCTATCTCCTATGTCAATGAGGAGATGAAGATGAACAGGAAATGAAGAAAGAAAGACAATGCTATATTCAATAAAAGAGGAAACATGATTCAATCATGAAATTAAAGATCATCTCATCTTTCCATGCTCCTGGTGCACTTGAGCATAGCCTCTTGTCTCTAAAAAGAGATTGTGTATTATCTCCTTTGGCCAGAAGAAGATGAAGATGAGAAGAAAATGAAAAAGAAGGACAATGCTATATTCAATAAAGAGAAAAAGATGATTTAATCATGAAATGAAAGATTATCTCACATTTCCATGCTCCCGATGCACTTGAGCTTAGCCTCTTGTCTCTTAAAGAGGTTGAGTGCTATCTCCTTTGGCCATGGGGAGATAAAGATGAGAAGAAAAGAAAATAAGAGGGAAATGAGAGGGATGATGATTACATACCTCTAATGAGAAATGGCTTAAGAAAATGAACAACAATGCTTGAAATGATCTTGGACTTACCTTGAAAGAATCTCCAAGATAATGAAGAGGATGTCTCCAAGAGAGTTGTAGCTTGCTCTAAGTTGGAGAGGAAGAGGAGAAATGGAAAGAGGAAGAGGGAGAGAGAGAGAGCTCAAGAGAAACTTTAAGTCTTGAAGAGAGAATATTCTGGGGTTTCTCCCTAGGGCCACTCTTCCCCAAGAAGGGCGAAGTGGGGGGGATTTATAGGGGATATTGGACCCAAATTTGATTTTTTTTTTCATTTTATAATATTTTCATCCGAATTTCACATAATTTTGAATTATTTTGAAAAAGAAATGGTTTGAATGAGTATTGATTGCCCATTAGACCTGAAAATCACTTTTTCAAGTGTAGGGAGGCAAATGCCCACTCAAAATGACCCAAAAAACACCCCTAATAGCTCTTTTTTTTTAAAAAAAAAATTAAGCTCGCGTGTCTAAGAGGTTGCTGCCGCGACAGCACAGTTGGCCGATGCGCACAAGCGTGCGACAGCATTGTCGCGTGCATAAGCACGCTTGCGCAAGTGACAAATTTGTCGCACACGAGCTTGCTCAAGAGCGAGCGCATGTGGTGCGCTCGCTTGCAAGCACACACAGCACTCGCTTGTGTGAGTGCATGGTGTGCTCGCACGCGTGAGCTCTCCCTCCCCCTTTTTTTAAAAAAAATAAAATAAAATAAAATCTAGTAAAATGAAATAAAAATTCTGTTACATAAAAAATATTTTTTTATTTAAAATGTAAAAAAGGTTTTTTGTTGAAAATGGACGGCCGATTCCATTTCGAGTCACTTTGGACTCGTCTTCAAATCCAATTTTCGTTCAGTCGCTCGTTGACTTGTTTGAACATGCAACTTGGGTTTTAAAACACATTTTGGCGTGAGAAATGTGTTTTTAAAACAGAGGGAAGGTCCGTGCACGCGCGACACTCAAATTTTGTCGTTTTGAACTCGATTTGAAATTATGGGTTTGAAATACTCGATTTGGATCTTCCAAATTTTAGCTGTTCCCATATCTTTAGATAAATTTTCAAATGTTCTCATCAACTTATTTGAAAAAATAAGTGTCTTCACCATTTATATTAACATAAAGCCACAATGATATACACCTTGCTATCTCACATTAAACTATAATAAATGCAGAAAAAACCATCTAACTACAAGAAGGTCCAAACTTTGACAACTTATGATATTTGGTAATCCATGGACAAGAATTTGGAAGTGGAATGGAGGAGGAAGGGTGTTCGAAAATGGCAGACCTTCTCGGGTTTCTGATAATCGATCACTCCATGGTAAATCCTCGACGAAAAGATCATGGGTGGAATTCTCTGGTTTCATCATCAAGATTTCAGAAGTGGATGTCGAGCACTCTCAATTCAGATGATAAATGGAACATCAACAATCAAGATCGCTTCAAGAGTTTGGGAAAAGATGAAGCAGCCCTTTCGTTGGACTGTGATTCGCTGTTCCATTGGAAACTTATAGAAGAATGACATTGCTATCGAAACACGCCTCTGGGATTAAGACATTGCTATTGAAATCAGACTTTCAGACAAGGGATTGACAGAAAAAGTTTGCTATCAACTGACTCTATTTCATAGATTCACTTTTAAGCTGTTTTACACTTTCTTCATTTTTCTTACGATTTTGCATGGAATGAATGAATGGGAAAGCTCGCAATTTCCATTAAACTTTCGTAAAGTGCCCCCAAAAAGAAAAGAAAACAAAATTGAAATTTAGTAAAGGAGTTGAAGGAAGTGAAGATCTATCATTATGTCAGGAGAGCTAAGGAGTGGCAGGGAGAGAATAAGGAAAAAAAATTGGGAAAAATGATTTAATAAAGGAGAGACCCAGATCAAAAGCAGAACCAGAATTGGGGGATAACAAGTTTCGGTTTCTCCATAGGCAGATGGAAGTTGAAAATGAATGTTAGACCCAGAAAGATTGGAATGTAGAGATTACAGGAGACCAGCAGTTGCGGAGTAACTAGAAGACGAACCAGCTGGTGGGTGGCGAGAAGATAGAGCAGGAGATGGAGAATCAATTGATAACAAAAGAATCAAGGGGAGAACCGTGAGTCCATATCAGGTTTGATTTAAAAAATAAATTTCAGGATTCTTGTTGTTTGGATGGAATGAAAACTAGCAAAGAAATGACTGGTTTGGAGAGTGAGGTTATGGTGAACAACTCACCACCAGGTTTGTCAAGGAGAGAAAATGGAAGAACAGCTGGTAAGAAAGTGAAGACAGATTGACAATACTTCCACACAGGGAAACTTGGTTCCAGAGTAATGAAGACAGGTTTGAGGCAGGAAAAGGGGAAACAGAGTCCACACCAAATATATCCAATGACGACACTCTATTACGGAAACATCCAACATTTATTGGCTAATGCAGTTCCATTTTTCTTCACCAGGTTTGTCAAGGAGAGAAAATGGAAGAACAGCTGGTAAGAAAGTGAAGACAGATTGACAATACTTCCACACAGGGAAACTTGGTTCCAGAGTAATGAGGACAGGTTTGAGGCAGGAAAAGGGGAAACAGAGTCCACTACACCAAATATATCCAATGACGACACTCTATTACGGAAACATCCAACATTTATTGGCTAATGCAGTTCCATTTTTCTTCATCATTTCCAATAAATGCTTCAATTCTGTGGTCAACTCAGAAGTACCAGTCCTCCGGCAGCTCCACACATGGAGTCATTGCTGGGCTCAAGCTCGAGTCGAGCTGTATAAGATCAGCAAAAGGTTGACTCGATAGACCAAAATCGTGCCTTGAGCTCGACTCAAGCTGTACAAGATCAGCAAAAGGTTGACTCAATAGACTAAATCGTGGCTTGAGTTTGGCTTGTTTAAGTTCCTTTACCAACTCTTCCTTCAATTTCTTTGTTTTAAATTTGAAAATTAATAGAAAAGCTAAATTAAAAAAAAAATAGAGTCAAATTCATGTAACTTGAACTCGACTCCTTTATAAACTTGCGTTTCAAATCAAGTGTAACTGAACAAGTTTGAGTCGAGCTTGAGTTAGCTTGACTAATTGTACAGCCCTATCTAATCCCAAAGAATTTGGTAAGTTGATAGGAACATTTGAAAGTTTATCTAAATATATGGGGATTAGAAGAAAAGACAAGATATTTGCACTGTTGATTAAGACTAAACTTCTGCTAGTTACTAAATAGCTTACGTATAATTACTAAAATGAAAAGACTAAAAGCAGTTTCCATATAAACAAAATAAATTAACTCATTAATTTACATTATCCGCCACTGTGACAACTTGAAATAACATACATACATGGTTAACTATGTACTGACCAGTTATGCCCTTTTATTAATGCATAAATCATAAAAGATTAAAATCGATGTTGTTTTTACTTAATTATACAATGATTAGGCGAGAAAACATAGGCGAGCGTATAAGTTCGTTTAAAAGGTACTAATTATATATATATATAGTTGTTTATCATGGTAACAACATTGTGGCTTTATAATACCAAAAGTTAGGTGTATTTTTGTGAGTTGCCAAATGCTTCCTGGTGGCACTAGGAATTCTCCATTCTGGATCTCGGACTCCATCTGGTTGGATTTCGAACGAAGTCCCATTGCTGACCTGGCCATCGTCATGAAACATCACTAATTGGGCTTGTGAATCCACTTTTATTATGTATGTAAATGGATTTAGTAAGTTCAATTACCACTTGTCCTGATTTTGGATCCATTTTTGGTGCAGAAATTTGCAGCAAACGGGTTTAGATTGGTCATGCATTTTCATAAGTTGAATGAGAATGGGAGTCCATTGTTCCAGTGGGATCCAATAAGAATGTGAAATGATACATATACATATGTTTGTCGGATCTGAACTTGTTTTGAAATTAGGATAGGAGATAAAGACTCAACTGATTTGTTTTCATAGCAGCTAGTGGAATGCTAATTCCAACCTTATTAGACATATGAGGTGAAGAAAAATGGAACTGCCTTAGCCAATAAATGTTGGGTGTTTCCCCTTTTCCTGCCTCACCCTATCCTCATTACTCTGGACTCATGTTCCACCTTGTGAAAGTATCATCAATCACCTTCCCTTTCCTACCAGCTGTTCTTCCATTTCTTTGCTAGTTTTCATTCCACTATTTTTTAATGGAGGAGAAAGAATCAAACCTGATGAGGACTCATGGTTCTCCCCTTCGTTCTTTTTGTTATCAATTGATTCTCCATCTTCTTCTCTATCTTCTCGTTACTCCGCAATTGATCTGGTCACCTGCAAATCAATCTCTGCATTCCAATCTTTCTGGGTCTAACGTTCATTTTCAACTTCCATCTGCCTATGGAGAAACTGAAACTTGTTATCCCCCAATTCTGGTTCTGCTTTTGATCTGGGTCTCTCTCCTTTATTAACTCCTCATTTTTTCCCAAAATTTTTTCCATATTCCCTCCCCGCCACTCCTTAGATCTCCTGGCATAATGATAGATCTTCACTTCCTTCCACCCATCTTTCTTTGCCACAGCCTCTTTGAAGAAACCAACAATTGTTTCACTCTACACCGACTTGTCATACGAGTATATATTCGCTATGATAGGCGAGGAAATTTTAATATTACTCACATAGTCAATTTCTTCAAGAACGATTTCTCCCTCTTTCAATTCCAATTCAACCTCAGATTTTGGACTGAAATCCATTGCTACCTGCACACAAATTCTGCAAGCCCCATGCTTGACATCAATTGAGTATGGATGTCATCTTCCATCGGTTCTCCCTATAGCGCTCAGGCAATAGCTCGGAAAGTGCTTCGATTCAATAAAAATACTGGCAAATTGGGAACCCTAATCCAGATTGGCACTCTCATATTCTCCTCAATAGATAAGGAACACCTTGGATCCCATCTGCTGGCAACCATCACTCTTCCACCCAGTTTCCATTGTCCCCTTCTAAAAACTACCCTGAGTTCGTCCTCACTATGAACCCTTACAAGAAAAGCATACCTCCCTAAGAAGGAGAACTTAGGGTTTGCATCTTGTCTCCATGAACTTATCAGATCATTGCAATGTAAGCATAAACAATGCTCTTCTTCTATAAGTCTCCAATGAAACAGCGAATCACAGTCCAACGAAATGGGTACTTCATCTTTTCAAAACCCTGAAGCGATCTTGATTATTGGTGTTCTATTTATCATCTTAATTGAGAGTTCTCAACGTCCACTTCTGAATCTTGATGATGAGAACCACAAATTTCGACCTACAATCTTGTCGTCGAGGATTTACCAGGGAGAGATCGATTATCAGAAACCCGAGAAGGTCCGCCCTTTTCAAACACCCTTCCTCCCTCCATTCAACTTCCAAAATTCTTGTCCATGGATTACCAAATATCACAAGTTGTCAATGTTTGGACCTTCTTTTAGTTAGATGATTTTTTCTGCATATATTATAGTTTAATCACTCAACTACTACGTGTCTAAAGCTCGCAAGCAACAAAATCTGCGTATGCATATGCATCAATTTTCCTTTTCCTAGCTTGCAGGCTGCATTCTGTCTTTTTTCATGTTCGATCAATGCATATAAATGTCTATCTACATGTTCATGTTCATGTGTGCAACCCACTGAATGAGGCTTTCGGTTGCACAAATTGTATCTCATATTTTGGTGGATTTATGCTGTTTTTTTAACACTTGAATGGAAAAAGTGATTGTCTTAAGCACTATGATGTTTGGTGAGCTTTAGTTTGAATAATTATTCTGACTTTGCTATTGTTTTTTATACATGTAGGATGACAATGTCAACTATGTTTATTTTGAGTGTCAGTGGTGTGAATGTCCAGTGCTACAAAACGGGGTGACCAATCAATGAGTTGAAGCATAATAGTTGTGATAGTACTCTTAAGGCACTAAAAAGCAAACCTTATACCCCTGGGGGACAAGAAATTGATTAGGAGCTTCGGCTCTCTACCGAATCGTAGGTCCACTACACTCACCCAGATGGTCAACGAGCTTTTTACTTGGCAATCGCATTTGGGAATGAACTGGCCAACAAAATGAGTGAGAATGCTGTTATCGCTTTCAATGTTGTTAATTTCACATAGGGTTGCTTCCTCTCCTGCAGCAGTGAGAACCAAGCCAGGTTCTTTGTCGAACCAGGTCAAATTCAAGGTTCCATTATAAGCCGAATTGCCTAAAGGCCTAGTTTACTATCCTCAAGTGTTTGATCACAAAAAACCTTGACATGTTTTCGATTATTTTCTTAAGATCTCATCCTTCTCCTAGTCCAAGTTTCAACTTGCACACCCACAACCAGCACATAAAAAATATAGTAATTGCATCTTCAAACTAGAAGAAGAGTGACAATAAATAGTGCCTATTGGTAACTGCCATCCTACCCCAGAAATCTAATTGTACATATTGATGTAGTTGAATTATTCTTTTGTCATTCTTCAAGTCTTCTGTCGTATCCTTCTTAGCCCTGCAACCACTTCCTTCATTTCCATTCTCTCATTTGGAGACTCCCTTGAACACGACAAGCCTATCTCCATGATCGTCATCAGCAGCTCATTCCTAGCAGCTGATCTTTCAGTTGCGGTATTGTTGCTTTCATCCAGAAGATGGCTGTCAGTGACATCTGAAATTGCAACTGGAAATGCTTCAGCCACCCATTGCCTCAAACTAAAATTCTCATCAAACGGTTCATCAGTAGGTTTTCTTCTGGTAAACACCTCCAGCAGAAGAATTCCATAGCTGTAGACATCGGCTTTGGCTGACACCTTTCCGGCCATCCCAAATTCTAAATCAAGCACTCAACAATATTAGACATGATTAGCAAGCACAATATAATTGGCTAATGCTCATGTATGACACAATTGCACTAATTGGTTTTGGGATAGAGGCCTGGAAATTAATGGAGTTAAGAGCAATTGAACCTCCAATCCTGCCTTTCACTTGTTGTGTTCTCATATATACATCTAAAAAAAATACAAGATTATGATTTAGAACTGAAGTCCTACTTCTAAAAGAATTCAAACATATATGCATGTAAAATAGTTGATCAATGACCTTTACATTATTGAGCTAGGAACCATTTGTGCATGTCTTTATGTGTGAGCTACCGAAATGAAGATGATTAGATGGATCATGGGTGTTTGCACATCAATTCATATATTTATTGATATTATATTGCAAATCACAGAAGAGTATAGTTAGCTAAAGCACGTAAGTCAGGACCAAATTATATGTATATATATATATATATATATATATATAATATATATATATATATATATATATATATATATATAATTGAAATCAGTCGGCTACCTATGTTACTGATGACTCTTTTTCTTATTTTGTGACCCTAAAAGGAGTCCAATACTAAAAATGTAGCCAAAGCAGTGACTATCATCAATGCATTTTTTTTCAGTGTTTTAAACAATACAAAATTAAAAAAAGCTTAGTCAGTTGATTTATAAATAAATGAAAATATATATATATATATCATAGAGAGAGAGAGAGAAAGAGGGAGGGAGAGTCCACTAGGACTGGCAAACCCACCCACTCTCTCTTTGCCTCTCTCTACCTCACCTCATCACCTCTCCGGCCCCTCCCATGGGATCCCACCTTCTCCTCCTCTTCCTCCGTGAGAGCATTATTGAAGAGAAAGAGAGAGTATTCACATATGCACACACACATGTAAGAACCCAAAGCCAGGCCACGTTGACTCAAGAAGCGGCTCAGGCAATTATACTCACAGTTTGAGGGACACAAAATTTATAAAAAGACAAAAAAAAAGAGATAGTACATACCTGGTGCAATGTATCTGGTGGTTCCGAGAGTGGCTGTAAGAGTGGAAGAATTCTGACCAACTAGAATCTTTGCAATGCCAAAATCGCTGACGTATGCTGACATGTTCTCATCTAGAAGCACATTACTTGGCTTCAGATCACAATGAACTACAATGTCCGAGTAACCAAGGTGAAGATATTCTAGAGCACAAGCCACATCAATCATGATATCCAATCTCTGAAAGAGATTCAACTGATAGTCACTCGAATGTAGACAGACTTCTAGGCTGCCAAGGGCTTGTATTGGAGAACTAAAGCCTTGAAATCTCTACTAGAGCAAGACATAATGAGTTTCGTGAGGTTTCGGTGCCTAATTTGGCACATGACAGTGCACTCGATGTCAAAACTTTTAGATGCTCCCTCAAATAACAAATTAATGATCTTAACAGCCACTGTCGTTCCATCTGTTAGAATTCCTTTGTACACTGAACCAAAGTTTCCACTCCCAAGAAAGTTTGCATCACTGAAATTGCTCGTAGCATGCAATAGCTCTCTATAAGAAATCACTGAGAGTGTAATTCCTGGTAATCTTTCAATGTCATCTGGACGTTTTGACAACTCCCTCTTTCTATACCATGAGATACCAATGAGTGTGCAAACAATGACCAAAAGTGCTGAGCCTCCAATTGCACAAGCAGCAATGACTCTAGCCGCATTGCTCTTACTTTGCCTCTCTGTTTTGTCTAAGCACAATGGGACATGGAATTTGAGAGCTCCACATATTGCATGGTTCCCTAGGAACAACTCGGCAGAAAGGTTTGCAAACTTTCCACCTCTTGGAATCTCTCCTTCCAATAGATTGAAGGACAAGTCCAAGACCTGGATGTGTTGAAGTTTCTCCAATGATTTTGGTATCTCACCGGAAATCTTGTTGTGGGAAAGGTCAATAGTGTCAAGGTTTAGCATGTGATCAAGTTGTTCAGGAATGTGACCATCAAATGTGTTGAGAGAGAGATTCAAATATTCTAGCATTTGGAGCTTTGGTAATGATGCAGGCAACTCTCCACTCAGCTTGTTTGCAGAGATATCAATGTTGTCCTTCATGGCTAAATTTCCAACATTCAGAGGGAGGTGACCACTGAAAGAGTTGTCATGCAAGTGTAGAATCATCTAGTCCTTGTACTCAAAAATTGGTTTGAGCTTAGATCCAGCCCTTGCAAACTAATGAGATTGTTTATAGAGCTTGAAATCGACCCAATTAGCATGTTGTATTGATTTTGAAAAATATACATGTGGACCAACTGGTAAAGTGAGTCTGGAATTGAGCCTTCTAATGCATTGCCAGAAAGACCTAGTGCTTGTAACCTGTTCATTGATCCTATATTTTGTGGAATGAGCCCTTTTATTTTGTTGAATCTCAAATCTAAGGAAATTAATTTGGTTAAACTGGTTAAGGCTAATGGTATAGTACCTTCAATCTCATTAAAGGAAAGGACAACATGCCGCAAGGTGGTTGTGAGGTTTCCAATGGAGGCCGGAAGAATACTGTTTAGAAGGTTTCATTCGAGATGAATTTCTTCTAACATTCGACACTTGGTCAAGGATGTGAGAATGGAAAGCTCACAGCTGCCAAGGGTATTGGTGAACATATTTCCCCAAAGAGAGTGCCTCCAGAGTTGTGTCAGACTACCTATTTCTAATGGTATAGGACCATTAAATTCATTGTCTTCTGCAGTAAGAGTTTGGAGACTAGTAGCATTCAAAAAAGAAGGTGGAAAAGGGCCATCGAAGTTGTTTGCACCCAAGTAGAGTTGTTGGAGATTAGGCAGGCAGCGTCCAACATCTTTAGGGAGATGCCCTGTTAGTTGATTGGATAAGAAACTCATAGTCTGAAGAGCAGATAGGTTAAACAAGCTCTCAGGTAATGCACCAGTGAGATTGTTCATTTCCACACTAAACAATGTCTAGCGGGTTATGCTTCCCAACTCAGAAGGAATGTTCCCGTGCATATGATTTTGAC
>NC_045141.1:4379085-4423986 GCF_008831285.2 Nymphaea colorata | reverse complement strand
GTCGTCTTCTTCCTCCTTGCTCTGCAATCTACCAAGCTTCACTTCTTTCTTCAAAGGCAACAAAATTCTCTCCTCCACCAGTAAAAGCCGCAAATTAAGCGAGTAATAAGAACCACAATCATGAAGACAGAGATGACGATTATGATATACATGCGTTTTCTGCCTGCATATATAAAATATTCGTGTCATAATCGGGGAGAGAGAGAGTGAGTGAGAGAGAAAAAAAGAAGAGAGATTCAATAAAATGAGAATGCATAAACAAAATTAACAAGAAGAAGTCCCCTAAATAAAGACTGGCCTACATAGTGTTTGATGAACCATTTGATAGCGGTGGTGGAGGTGACGGAGGAGATGGGGTTGGAGTGTTGTGTTAGCGTAAAAGAGCTCCGTATCGTACCTCATACGCAACTTCCCGTGGCAATTTCGCAGCCGTGTGCGTCTTTGCAAGTCGTTGGGATCTTTGACCAGGTGCTGTTCAAACACTGCTTGCAATCAGTGAGGCTGTGTCCCCGTGCACTGCACCAGCCCATTGATCGTCTGCAGATCGGTGTACGGGATGCTACCCATAGCGAACATGAACCTTGAAGGCCCTGTTGTCGATTGAGAAGTCAGATCCTTGAGCAGACTCCCCAACTTCGCGTTGAAGGCTGTAGTATCTGTCACTTTACCATTTGTCCAATACCAAGTCCCATAATCATCAGAATTTAGGAGACCAAAGAAGTTGGTGTGGAATAGCTGAGCTGGCACTTTCATATCATATAATGGCATCAATACTATAAGGACAGTATCCGACACTCGTTGGTGGAATTATGGATGCACTTCCTGCAGCTATTCTAGCCAATGTCGCCTCTGCACTGCACCAAGCCAAGACGGTGGCGTCGGCCATAGAATGGCCATGGCTGAGCTCATGCACAACCCCAGGGAGATGGTCAAGCTGCAGGAGGAGTTGAAGAGGGAAGTGGGTCTGGACTGCCATCTAAACGATAACTAAGGGGCAAGACAGAGGCGGTGTCCTGGCTATGGCGTAATTGAATATCCCGTGGGTCACTGCAACCCCATTCAGCCCAAGCCCATTTCTCTGAAGAAGATACATCATGCCTTGGGTTGTCCAAGAAAAGTTGCAATACTTCATGAAGTGAACAAATAAGACCATCTAAACCGAGAAGGAAAGCCATAATATGGACCATACTGGTGCACAAATTTTAGTGTGCAAGTATGATTAATAACTAAAATACCCTTAGTTCACACACAAAAAAAACCTTTTTGTATAGACCAAAATAGAAATAAAAAAATAAAAAGATTGTAAAGGACATTTCTTTTAAACAAATAACCGAAATGTCCTTCCATTCTTTACCCACACAACTTTCTCTCTGTCTAACAAGTACCAACCCTTAGGTGCTGAACCCATAAGGACGGAAGATTGCAGATTGCGGGGAACTCATAGGGAAGAAAATGGATCACTTGGTATGTGGGTGGATGGCACATACACCAAGAGGAAGAAGCCCGAGAACCAAAACAGAGCAGTCAACCGTTAGGCCAATGGCCACACCAAAAAAATGTCCAAGGGTTGAAAAACTAATGGAATTGTTCACTACAAGTTCATTGGAACTGTGTCAGTTTAGAGTAAGCACAACTTACGTCGAAACTTCAAACCAAGACGGAGTTCCAAATAGTGAATCGTTATTTAAGTCAAAACTTCAAACCAAAATGGGGTCAGCTGGAACAAACCACAAGGGTTGCACCTCCTGTGCCTTTGTTAACTTTCAATCCTCAAACCCAAGCCTATCTCCCTACGTAGGGCTAAGCATCCAGCAGGTCAAAAAAATTAGTTGGGTTGATTTGATGGGGCTCCATTCAATATATTTTTAAATATATTATATTTATTTTAATAATGATATATATTTTATTATTAAAAATATCTTTTATACTAAAAATTTTTATTTTATATTTAAAAAATATTTTTTTATTTTAATCGAATCAAGCCCGAACTCAAGTTTTAGGTGTCGTGCTAGCTTAAGACCGACTCTTATCTAACCAGCCAGCTTGATGCTCAAGCCTATCCCAACAGTCTTACCACTAAGATCTAATTGCCTGCAACCACCTTCAATCTGCTCTTTGCATGATGTCCATCTCACAACAATGGTGCCTTGAGCAACTTTGTCCCCAACAAAATGAACATCCACTTCAATGTGCTGGCTTCTACTATGAAAAAGTTGGAATAGCTGCTAAATATTTTGCACTCACATTGTCACACCATATGGATGGTGGATTTGTTTCATTCTTATTCCAAGTTCAAATAGAAATACGTCTATCACGTTGCATCTTCTTATATGTTTGTTGGCCACTTCAATGTACATCATATTTCTTTTGTTCTTATTTCAAGTTCAACTAGAAATATGTCTACCACGTTGTATCATCTGCTAGACTGAGAAAAAACTTGCTGTTTCTTTGAACTTCCTGCAACAAGATTCAGCCCCAAGAAGGCTGCATAAATGTTGACCATCGATCAATCATTTGGGCATTCGCCCCTGTCCGCGTCACTATATCTATGAACTTTTTGTTCTTGGATGGTTTGATTCATAGTCACAGAAAACACATTTACTTCTTAAAAAATGGCAGTTTAAAACTTTAAAAACACGTTTTTTTGAAAAAAAATGCATTTTTAACGCATTTTTTCACTTTGTTCACTTTATCAGTTTTTTAATCCCAAACAGTTTGTTTTTTCTATTTTTTATTTTTTTCAAATCTATTTATCTTGTGATGTTTGTGTTATTAGTTTCACACTTATTTTATTTTCTTTCATTTGTAGTTTTTTAAAGTTTTTAATAAGTTACCATATTTTTCATTTTTTTAAGCTCGCCGTATTATACTAGAGAAAAGCCTTACCGTGTAAAACTACGAGACATTATTTGTGACTATGGTTTGAACTTTGAAGATTACACCATAATAAATGGTAGCTTTCAAGAATCTTAATATTCCCTTGACAGCTCCCCATTGAGATTCCATAGGATCCTAAATAAATTAGCTGAACCTTGTAATTACCCCCAAATTTCCAAGTTTCATATAAATCTAGCATTTTCACAATTATTTTCAACAATTTTGGGTCCCAAATACTTCAATTTATCGCAGTTCTGATCCAATTACCCTCTAATTTGGTTATCAACTATATTTTGGAACTCATCTGAATGTAAATCTAAACATCCAACCAAAGCCCTACACCAATCTAATATGATAATTCATGTCAAATCTAGATCTATACCCAATCCCAAGTCAAGATCCAAAAACCAAGCCTTAGGTCCAGTTCTGGATCCAAATCCCAACTTTCGATAAAAAATAGATCCCTAGATCCCAATCTGGATCTAAAATTGAACTCTAAATCTAAAACAAAGCCTCAGATCCAAATTCAAAATTTTAGATCCCAAGTTGAATCTTAGATCTAGACCCAAATCCAAATCCATGTCCCAGATCCAAAATCCTGCTCTAGATCCAAAAAGAAGGTTAAAAACTCATATAGACTCGAGAATCAAAGTCAAGCCTAAAATAGGAAAATAGATTCAGAAAATCACCCACAAATCTAGATTAGATAAAAGAACCAAAAATCTCGATAAAAAAAAAAATTCAAACTCAAATGTTTGTAATGGAGCTCAAGAATCAATTCCCAACGTCATTCGCAAGCTCGCCCTTGCTTTTCAATTTGACTCAGCTTCGTAAAATCCAAATAGGATGTACAATGCATATTTCAAGCCTTGCACCTATCTAATCCATGATCCAACTTTTGTCATCGATCTGGGACCCTCCCATTCAAGGAATTACTTCCGGATCGAAAACAAACCTGGAATCATAAAAAATGTTGCTAGACCCATTTTATAAAAGGAATATTTTACCTCTTAAAAGTATTACATATTTTTGTTGCTAAACTTTTATTTTTAGGGCGGGACCTACTTGGGGAAGCAACAAATTTTGGCAGTGCTTGGTGCACTGCGTAGAGCTCTTGGTGTGCTACTAAGTGCTCTGGCATAGGGTGTTTGCATGGGCCAAGGGCTAATCTCCACAAGTCAAAACCTATAAAACAAAATAAAAGTAATTCAAAAAATGAAAAATTCATAAAAAATCTTGAGAAATTTAAACTCTTTCAAATGTTGAATTTTGGCTTTATTTATTTTTATAAGCTAACCTTTGAGGAACTTGATCCTTGGGTATAAGCTAACCTTTGAGGAACTCCTTGAGCCCTCTAACTAGGATCTTGGAAGTCCTTTTTATCTCTCTTCCTTCATCTATTCTTCTCTCGCTCTTTCAATGCTTCTTTATCTTCAACCTTAGGATTCTCCTTCTTTTCCAACCTTCATCTTCAACCAGTGGAAAGGAGAGCACGTGGGACACCCTTGGAAAGCTTCTTCAACAAGTCAGAGTTCTCATCTCTTCTTGAACTATACCATCTCGAGGCATGTAGTCTCATTTTCTCTTGCTATTCCCTTCTTCCTTCCATTTACATCTCTATGAATAGATAATGTGCATGTATGGCTAATTGATTGTTCTATTGATAGATGGATGAACGATGAGGATGAGAGCTTGAGGTGGGATTTTTTTTTTCTTTTACATTAATTTTTTAGGTTGAGGATTGTCCAACTCAAGAAAAACACTATGAATACGGAGATGTTAAATGCATTTTAGTATTATCACTACGGTTAGTTTTCACATCTTTCAAATCCTCATTCTATTGATAAGATACCTATTAATCGTTCTATTAGTAGTCTTAAAAGAGTGATCCACCTTTAAAAGAGTGTCTTCCTAACGGGATTGAAGCGCAAGAGAAGCCTTCTTCAACGATAGTTGTTTGTTTCTTTTATAGTTTAGTCTCTTTCTCCTGCACCCAATGGTGGGAAAGGCATACTTTTTTGCAATACATAAGAGTAAATGAAATATTTTTAATTTTGTCTATATATATATACAACTTATATTAAGAAATTTTAAAAATAGGTCCTCCATCCATGAGCCCAAGTTCCTCTCCTGCCTACATAAAAATATTGAAGTTGAAAATTTTCAAAATTATCTCCTTAATCTTAATTTCTATATAAAAGAAAAAAACGGGTTAAAATATAACGTTATTATATCATTTTTCTTCCTTCTTTTATTCGCACTTCCTTAATTTTTCTTTTTCTTCTCTTAGAATCTTTATATCTCTTTGATTATTCTCTTAAAATCTCTCTTTACAGATTTTCCTTTCTCTATTTCTTTTCTGTCCCTTAAAAATCTTTACATCTCTCTCGCTTTCATTTTTTGTTAAAATCGTTTGCCATTCTACTAGTTTTTCTCTCTTTATTTCTTTTCTTTCTTTTCAAAATCTTTATCTATCTCCCTTTCCCTCTGAGCACACACTTTCCACTTAAACACCCTTGCTCTTCTACTAGTCACTCAAAAATGTTATATCTCTCTCTCTCTCTCTCTCTCTCTCTCTCTCTCTCTCATTTTTCTCTTAAAATCTCTTGCTCTTCTACTAGTTTTTCTCTTAAAATCTCTTTATGTTCTACTAGTTTTTCTCTTTATTTCTTTCCACCCACCTATAAATCTTTATCTCTCTCTTAATTTTCTCTTAAAATCTCTTGCTCTTTTACTAGTTTTTTTCTGCCTATATTTTATCTCTTAAAATTTTTTATGTCAGCCTCTCTAACTTTTTCGATTTATGATATACTTTCCTTTAAAAAGAATTTCCTTCCTTCGCTTTATAAAGTTTTTAACTTCTTTACCAAATACCACACCACAAATAGGTTGAAGCTAACGTTTGGGTAAATATGAAACGCATGGAGAATGAACATAGCTTTAAGATTAGTTACCCATGATAAAGGTGTCGGGAATGGCCAAGCCTCATAATGACGGTCTAGTTCTTTTTTTTTCTATTTACGTTTTTTAATACACTCCAAAAACATAACTCAAATAAATTTTGGGATGCAAACAGAATTTGCAGAAGAGGCAATATCAAGCTGGGTGAGGGACACATATTCCAATGCTCCCACAATACTTCAATATAAAGTAGCATCTTTGAACTTTGAACTGTTACCGGCAAATAATTTTATGAAAGTGACCATCAGCATGTTCATGGGTTTGGCTTCATGCATTTTTGTATGCTTAAAAAGATTGAAGTTATTACTTTCTTTGATATAACACCATGCTTCGTCTTGACATTGGTGGATTCACTTCCTAGGAAATAGAATGAAGATTTTCCAAGTTCCACTTTTACTTGTAGGGGGAGGGGTCTTCTATTTAACTAACAGGGTCATTTTCATCTTTTTGATCATTTTTAGTCTATAACACATGGTCCTTTGTTAGAGGGCCATTACACATAACATGCTCCAATAACACAATGTTGCTCACAGCATATAATTATCATCCTCCTCATTCAAGAGTGTCTTTTGATAAAATTGGACTTCAGTCCATAACTTCCTGGCATTGTTCATTTTCATTCATTCTTCTTGTTGTGCAGTTTTTGGTAGGTTTGACAAATTGTGGTGAGCATATAGTACACCAAAATTTTAGAAAATTGAAAGGATTTATGTGAACTATGGTTATTGAGGTGTCCTGACTTACAATAAGGCACAAACATATGCAATAAGGGACAAAGTTCCAAGCCTCTTTCACATAACTTGCATTGTAAATGTGTGAGTTGTTCTACAAGATTGGTCACCCAAATGTCCTAGGAATAGAGCACACAAGCATATTAATCATATCTTTATTAAATCCTATATGCAACTGTAATTGAGCAATAAAAGTGAGAGCTCTCAATGAAAGCAATCAAACTACAGTTCCACATCCGACTATTTTAGCCAATGGCTGGTCATGCCCTAGAATTAAATCTCATTGTATCTATGGATATATTTGAATCCTTCTCAGCCCTACAACTACTTCCTTCATGTCCATTCTCTCATTTGGATACACCCTTGAATAAGACAGGCCTATCTCCATGATCACCACCAGCAGATCATTCATAGCAACTGATCTTTCACTTGGAGTAGTATTGCTTTCATTCAAAAGATGGCTGTCAATGACATCTGAGATTGCAACAGGAAATGCTTCAGCCACCCATTGCCTCAAACTAAAATCCCTGTCAAACTGTTCATCAGTAGGCTTTCTTCCTGTAAACACATCAAGGAGGAGAATTCCGTAGCTGTAGACATCAGCTTTGGTTGACACCTTTCCAGCCATCCCAAATTCTAATTCAACCATTCAACAATATTAAACATGATTAGAGAGCCCCAAAATAATTGGATAATGCTTATGCACGACACAATAGTATTGATTGCTCCCTAATGGATTTAAGATCAATTGAACCTCCAATCCTGCCTTTCTCATTTTGCATTCTCATACGCATCTAAAAAGAATACAATATTATTGTATAGAACAGAAGTCCAATATATATAATGTTCAAGTACCCTTAAAAGAAATGAAACATGTATCCATATATATATATATATATGGATACATATGTATATATATATATATATATATATATATATATATATATATATATTGTGGAGCCTATATATATATATATATATATATATATATATATATATATATATTGTGGAGCCTGTGAGGTTTGTTGAGGTTCATTAATTGTATGGTGTTGCTTTCAACTCTCCGGTGATAGATCTCCACGTTCTCCTAAACATCTCACAAATTGTGTGAATTATTTAATAGTGTCAGCTGTCAGCCAATCTTAAGCCATTCGATAGACAGGTAGACAGGTACCTGTGATTAGGGATTTTTAATACAAGAAAGGAACAAAAATTACAGCTTATGTTAAAGAAAGAAGATCAATTGAAGACTATTGCTTGTTGAAAACATGTCACCAACACATATTTGTGTACATGAGCACAAAAGAATGCAAAAACTAGTATGCAACACCACAAGCCATATGAACAACAAATAGGCCGTCAAAAAATAGTTAATCAATGACCTCTACATTATTGAACTAGGAACCGCTTGTGCATGTCTTTATGTGTGAACTTACCAAATTATGATGATTAGATGGATCATGGGTGTTTGCACATCAATTAATATATTTATTGATATTTTATTGTGAATCATACACACACACACACAGGAAAGAGTATAATTACCTGGACCACATAAGTCAGGGAATATATATATATAGGGGATAGAGAGAGAGAAAAAAAAATTGGTAAAAACCAGACACTTTAACATTTTTGCTTAAAACATATTTTAAATAAAATATTTATATCCTAATATATTTATAAAAACAATTTTGATATAAAAACATGCTTTGAATCAAGTTGTTTTTATGAAAAAGGTTGATTTGTCTATTATCAAAATATTGATGCTATGATAGCCATTCATTTTTGCTAATTATAAAACACTATTAAAGCCCCAAAATGATCAACTTAATATATATTTTGTGTTAATCTATTCTTAAACTTAAGATTATATTGGTATATATATATATGGGGAGAGAGAAATGAAAAAAGAGAGAAAACAGCCCACCAGAACTGGCAAAACCACTCACTCTCCCTATCTCTCTTTATTTCACCTCACCTCCTCTTGGGCCCCTCCCATACACTCCCCCCCTCCCTTTCTCAATCTCTCCAACAGAGCATTATTGAAGAGAAAGACTGTACACACACATACTCGCACATCGAGAGAGACAAAATTTATAAAATTAAGAGATAGTACTAGGTGAAATGTATCCCATGGTTCCAAGGGTGGTGGTAAGAGTTGATGACTTGTGACCAACTATAAACTTTGCGTTGCCAAAATCACCAATGTATGCAGTCATGCTTTCATCCAGAAGTACATTACGTGACTTCAGATCACAATGAAGTATCATCTCTGAGTAACCATGGTGAAGATACTCTAAAGCACAAGCGACATCAATCATGATATCCAATCTTTGGAAGAGATTCAAGTGATGGGCACCCGAATGTAGAAAGACTTCCAGGCTCCCAAGGGGCATGTATTAGAGAACTAAAGCCTTGAAATCTTCATTACAGCAAGACACAATGACTTTAACAAGGTTTCGGTGCCTGATTTGGCGCAACATAGTGCATTCAATGTCAAAACTTTTAGATGCTCCCTCAAATGACAAATTAAGGACCTTAACAGCCACTATTGTTCCATCTGCTAGAATTCTTTTGTACACTAAACCAAAGCTTCCACTCCCAAGAAAGTTTGCATCACTGAAATTGCTTGTTGCATGAGATATCTCTCTGTAAGACATCACTGGGAGTGTAACTCATAATCTTTCAATGTTGTCAGGACACTTTGACAACCCCCACTTTCTATAGCACGAGATACCAATGAGTGTGCAAACAATGACCAAAAGTGTTGAGCCTCCAATTGCGCAAGCGGCGATGACTCTAGCCTCATTGCTCTTACTTTGCCTCTCTGTTTTGTCTAAGCACAATGGGACATTGAATTTGGGAGCTCCAGATAGTGCATAGTTCCCTAGGAACGACTCGACAGAAAGGTTTGCAAACTTTCCATCACTTGAATCTCAGATTGAAGGACAAGTCCAAGGCCTGGATGTGTTGAAGTTTCTCCAATGATTTTGGTATCTCTCCGGAAAGCTTGTTATGGGAAAGGTCAATAATGTCAAGGTTTAGCATGTTATCAAGTTGTTCAGGAATGTGACCATCAATTGTGTTCCAAGAGAAATTCAAATACTCTAGCATTTGGACCTTTGATAATGATGCAGGCAACTCCCCACTCAGCTTGATTGCAGACATATCCATGTTGATCATCATGGCAAAATTCCCAAGACCCAAAGGCAAGTGTCCAGTGAAGGAGTTGTCCCGCAAGTATAGCTCCCACAAGTCCTTCAACTCACAAAGATCAGGTGGTAGTGTTTTATAGAGCTTCAAATGACCCAGTTAGCATGTTGTGTCTAATATCAAAAGCGTACATGTGGACCAACTGGTAGATTGATAATGGGATTGAGCCTTCTAATGCATTGTTGTCGAGAAGCAACACCTGTAAGCTGTGCATCTGTCCTATATTTGGAGGAATGAGCCCTTTTATTTTGTTGGAACTCAAATCTAAGTCAATTAACTTGGTCAAGTTGGCTAGGGCTAATGGGATAGTACCTTCAATCTGACTAGAGGAAAGGACAAGTTTCGACAAGGTAGTTGTCAAGTTTCCAATAGAGGCAGGAAGAATACCGTTCAAAAGGTTATTGTTTGCATCCCAAAATTTTCATTGGTTTTGGAGTGCTCCAGAAAAATAAGGTTTTTGTTTTGAAAGAGGAAAGAAAGGGACTCGCCCGTCGGTACGAGGATCGACCATTCCCGGCGCCTTTACCGGGGGTAATCAACCCAAGGACTATGTTTATCATTGATGCATTTCGTTTTAACTTAAACATCTTTTTGATTCTATATGCGGTGTAGAAAATATTGAAAGTTTGGAGTTTCAAACTTTTGAAAAGGTTCTTGAAGAATTGCTTGAAAAAGTGAAATGTTTTGAGGAAAAAGTGAAACTAGTAAATATCATCTGAAAAACTTGTGAAAACATTTTGAAATCACTTTAGTGTTCTCTTAAGACTTTAAGTAGGTTTGAGATTTTGCTCTAATTCGGTTACCACCTAGCTAGAGCTTCATCCCTTCTTGCTTAAGTTCTTTTAGAGATGTGCTTGTGAACATAAGTGAAATAAAGTGGGTGAGAATGCATGAATGCATTTACCCTATATGATTGAAAAAAAGTAAAACATTCCTACCACAACATTCATCTAATATCATTCCTACCACAACATACATCTAAGATTTCGTTGTTATAATTATTATATATAAGAAGGAAAAGTTTTTGAAAATGGATAGAGATTGTAGACCATCAAGCATGATTCCAATATTGGGTCATTACTTGATTTGTGGTCATATTGAAGTTGGTAAATAGAAAGTTCATGAGATGAGAATGTTAAGAAGAATACAAGAGATAAAACACTCTTATGAAAGGAAAGAGAGAGATATAGAGAAAGACATGCATATTTGTGTACATATCATCACATATAAAGAGAAAAATATGTATTGATTCGAAGAGAAAGAGAGATTTTAGAGGAAAAGAAAAATATCGTACGCATATATGGGTATGAGAAATGTTATAAGAGAAGATATTTGTCTTGAAAAGAGGAATAAATATTTGAAAGAGAGGAGATGGAACACATGTACATACGTATTCATGCACAATAGAAAGTGAAAGCATAGAGAGAGAAAGATGGGGGTCATCATGTTGGCATAAATGTATATAACATGTGTATACATCCATACCTTCACAAGATTAAAAAAAATCAAGGAACAACTTAAAATTACCAACTTCAAATTTAATGTGGGCCGGAGGGGAGCTTGGACTCATGCAAGAGTCTAAGCTAAGTCCCTAAGGCCATATTAGAAGGTTCTTTTTGAAAATGTTTTGGAAAATATGATTTATATAAGTATAGAATGTTATTATTTAGTTTGTTGTAAGGGCTATATTTCTTCCACCGTTGGGTATGAAAGAAAACAAGCAACATAACGAAGCACTCGTTAGGGTTCCTAATGTGATGATTAAGAAAGAATCTAGCGCAAAATGTCATGAAAATGCATATTAATATGTACATTTTCGTGAGGGTTTATCCCGGGTTGGACAAGTCCCAACCTCAAAAATTAATATGAAAATAAAGAGTCCCCAAACCACACTCTCATTCCCGACATGCATTCACATGTAAGTAAAGAACCAAACAATTATGCATGCATAATATATAGATAACTTTCAAGGAAGGAAAGAAAGAAACAGGATAATGAAAAAAAGCAAAGTTCAATTAGAAGGGAAGACATGATGTAACTATGAATTGATATACCACCTCATCTTCTCATGTTCCCGGTGCACTTGAGTATAGCCTCTTGACTCTAAAATAAAGATTGAGAGCTATCTCTTTTGGCCATGGAGAAATGAGGAAGAGAGGAAAATAAGAGGAAACAAAAAAAAAAAACAATAAGAATGTATTCATGAAAAGAAAGAACATGATTAAAATGAAAGATCATCTCATCTTTCTATGCTCCCGGTGCACTTTGAGTATAGCCTCTTGTCTCTAAAAAGAGATTGAAAGCTACCTTTTTTAGCCGTGAGGAGATGAAGATGAGAAGAAAATGTAGAAAGAGATACAATAACGAAGAAATGAAATAACAAGAATAAGACTATATTGAAGAAATGAAATAACAATAACAACAAAAATATATTCATTAAGGAAAAGAATAACAACAACAAGAATATATATTGAAGAGAAGAAAGAGCAAGAAGATATTGATAAAGAGAAAGAACAAGAACAACAAGAATACTTGAAAGAGTATGATTTAATCATAAAATAAAATATCATCTCATCTTCTCATGCTCCCGGTGCATTTGAGCATAGCCTCTTGTCTCTAAAAAGAGGTTGAGTGCTATCTCCTTTGGCCATGGGGAGATGAAGATGTGAAGAGAAAATGAAAACAACAACAAGACTATATTTAAGAAAAAGAAATGACATAATAATAAGAATATTAATGAAAAGAAAGAAGAGAGAAATGAGAGGGATGAAGATTACATACCCCTAATGGGAAATGACCTAAGAAAGATGAACACCTCCACTTGAAGATCCCCTTTTGAATGAAGCTCCAAGAGTGCTTGCTCTAAGTTGGAGAAGGAAATGGAAAGAGGGAGAGGGAGAGAGAGACAGCTCAAGAGAAACTCTAAGTCTTCAAGTGAGAATACACTAGAGTTTCTCTCAAGGACCAATCTTGCCCAAGAGATATGGGGGGGTATTTATAGAGGATTTTGGAGCCAAAACCCAAAATTTGAATTTTTTGACCTAAAAAGACTAAAATCACCCTCCAAAAGGAGATTTTTTTGGCCAAAAGGAAGGGCAAATCGGTCTTGTCCACCCAAAAAGACTAAAATTACCCTCTAAAAGGATGTTTTTTGGTCAAAAGGAGGGGTAAATTGGTCTTGTTTACCAAAAAGACTAAAATCACCCTCTAAAAGGAGGTTTTTTGGTCAAAAGGAGGGGCAAATCGGTCTTGTTTAAAAAAGACTAAAATCACCCTCTAAAAGGAGGTTTTTTGATCAAAAGGAGGGGCAAATCGGTTTTGTTTAAAAAAAGACTAAAATCACCCTCTAAAAGGAGGTTTTTTGATCAAAAGGAGGGGCAAATCGGTCTTGTTTAAAAAAAGACTAAAATCACCCTCTAAAAGGAGGTTTTTGGTCAAAAGAAAGGGCAAATTAGTCTTAAATGATTGATTTGGATCTGAACTTGGGTTTTGGATCTAAAATTAGTATTTTGGATTTAATTTGGATCTGAGAGTAGTATTTTGGATTTAATTTGGATCTGAAAGTTGTATTTTGAAAATCTTGTGCCTAAATTTGAATTTCGCACTTGGATAAAACATCATAGTCCTTTAAAAAAATTTGGGGTGATTACAGATGCCCCTCTTTGTTAATAAGCCGGTGTTAGCCGTGCTTAGTGACAAAGATAAACGCCACAAATTTTTCAAACAAGACATTTTCATAGAGATGTTTCAGGCTTTACCCCTTACCTGAATGGGTTGTTTGAGCTTAAATTGCAGGTTTAACCCCTTACCTGCATGGGTTTGCCGATTTCAAATTCAGGATTAACCCTCCTGAATGGGTTGCCTTGACTTGCATCACAAGTTGAACCCTTTAACTGTGTGGGTTGCTTTGGCTTGTAGCACAGGTTTAACCCCTTTGCCTGCATGAGTTGCTTTGGCTAGCATTGCAGGTTTAACCCCTTGCCTGCATGGGTTGCCCTCATATTGCGGGTTTAACCCTTTACCTGCACGGGTTGCTCTCAAGCTCTGAGCGATAAAAATAAAAATGCCCCAGTGTAATTGTGATGTTTTACAACTGGGAAGAATCTAGATTGAATAGTCGATGTGGAAACACAAATGATTGACATTGATTGGAAAATGAATACAAGAGAACTAGGCATAAAATTTCTTGAGGTGAAGGGCATTAACAGGATCGGCAAATTCCACCCCATCAGCATCAATTAGTCGGTATGAATTGTGGGGCAAAACTTCCTTAATGACATATGGGCCTTCCCAATTTGGTGCCCACTTGCCTCGTGGTCGTCCTCTCAGGTACACTGAAGATCGTAGGACCGAGTCATTCACTTTGAACTGTCTCTCGATAACTGACTTGGCAAATTGTCTGGCTACCCTTTGGCGATAAGCTTCAGCATGTTCAGCCGCTTTTAGCCTCTTTTCATCTAGCAAATCGAGTTGCATTAACCTTTTTTGTTGATATTGAGTAAGAGGGAGCTCTATGAGAGAAGCGAACTTCAAAGCAGGTTTCAACACATGTAATGGTAGAACCACTTCTGTTCCATAGACTAGCTCTGCTGGAGTGGCATTTGTTGGAGTTCTCATAGTGGTGCGATATGCCCATAGAGCGTTGTGCATCTTTTCATGCCAATCTCTTCCTGTTTCTACTGTCTGTTCCAAGATGCGGATCAGGATCTTGTTGGTAGCCTCTACTTGTCCATTGCCTTGGGGGTAATAAGGAGCTGAAAAATGGTGCGTGATGTGGTATTTGCTGCACAACTGTCTCATCTTTTCATTCTTGAAATGAGTTCCATTGTCTGATACTATATCATGAGGGACTCCAAATCTGCAAAGAAGATTTTTGTGAATGAAGGACACTACATGACGTCCTTCCACCATTCTAAGTGTGACGACTTCTACCCACTTGGTAAAATAATCTGTTGCAGCAAGAAAATACTTATGGCCGTTAGAAGCTACAGGGGATATCGGTCCGACTACGTCAAAGGCCCACATTGAAAACGGCCAAGGAGATGTCACAGAATGCAAGTGAGATGCTGGGGCATGAATTACTGGAGCATGCAGTTGACATTCTTTGCATCTTTTGACAAATTGGTGACAATCTTTTTGCATGGCAGGCCAATAATACCCTGCTCGAATTATTTGTTTGGTGAGGGTTTGGTAACCAACATGGCCTCCACAATCTCCTCGATGTGATTCTTCGATTACTTTCTTTGCCTCATCTTCATCAAGGCACCGAGAGTATTCAGTGCTAAATCCACGTCTGTATAATACCCCTGCTAGGATAAAGTACCTTGCTGACATACGTTGTATTGCTTTTTGTTCATTTTTAGACATTTCAGTCGGGAATTCTCCGCTTTCAATATACCTTTTGATGTCATGGTACCAAGGCGTATCCCCCCTTGGATATGATGAACATGCGCCATCGTTTCAAAAGCAGGGTGTTCTAATCTTCCAATCTCAAAAGAGCGGATTGCTTCATTGGTTCGAAAAGTGATGGTTGATCCTAAGCTCGCGAGGCCATCCGTAATAGGGTTACCTTCTCTCTTTACGTGAGCCAATTGTACTTCTTCGAATTGACAGATTAAGGAGGTAGCAATTTCTTGATATGGCACCAACTTTTCATCTTTGACTTGCCATTCTCCATTCACTTGGTTTATAATAAGCTGAGAGTCGCCGAAGGCATGCACTCTTTTCACTTGAAAACTCAATAAAGAACGAAGTCCTTGTATGAGGGCTTCATATTCAGCCATGTTATGGGTACATGGAAAATCAAGTTTCAAAGAGTATGAGATCATTTCGCATTCTGGAGTGATGAGTAAGATGCCTATGCCTGCTCCCATCACATTTCTGGACCCGTCAAAGTACATCTTCCATGTCGAAACTGTTTCCAATCTTAGTACATGTTCATCTGGAAACTCATCATTTGTTCTGATTTCTTCGTACTGAGGGAAGTCTGCTAACTGATCCGCAATTGTTTGTCCTTTGATTGACTTTTGAGACACATATTCAAGATCATATTGCATCAACAGAACTTGCCATTTTGCGATACGCCCATTAAGGAATGGTTGTTCCAAGATGTACTTGAGAGGATTTAGTTTGGAGAGTATCTTGACCTCACAAGCCAATAAGTAATGTCTCAACTTCTGACACATCCAAACCAATGCCAGACAAGTTTTCTCTATTGGAGAGTACTTCTTTTCGTACTGAACAAAAGTCTTGCTAATGTAATAGATTGCATATTCGATGCGACTTCCTTCCTCATATTGTGCCAAAAAGCCGCCACATGCTGACTCATTCACTGTGATGTAAAGCAGCAGTGGTCTTCCCAACGTTGGTGGTTTTAGAATTGGTGGATTTAGAAGGTATTTCTTGATCCTTTCGAATGACTGTTGGCATTCAAAACCCCATTCAAACTTGACACCTTTCCTCAGTAGCTGGTTGAATGGCTCGCATCTCATGGCCAGATTGGAAATGAATCGTCTGATGGATTGGATTCGTCCTTGCAAGCTTCGCAACTCCTTGATATTGGTAGGTGGTGGCATATCGATTATTGCCTTGGCTTTTGTAAGATCCATTTCAATTCCCTTCTTACTGACCATGAAACCCAACAGTTTGCCTGACTCAACCCCAAACACACATTTTTGAGGTTTCAGGTGAAGCTTGTACTGTAAAAGCCTCTCGAATACTTGGGCAAGAGTTTCAATGTGATCTTCTCTTGTCTTGGATTTGATCAATATGTCATCGATATATGCATCCATGATTTTATGCATCTGGTCATGGAAGATGGCGGCCATGGCTCTTTGATAGGTTGCTCCAGCATTCTTCAACCCAAATGGCATTACCGTGTAACAAAAAGTACCCCATGGTGTAGTAAAAGCGGTCTTAGGTTGATCTTTGACTGCTAATTTGATTTGATTATATCCCGAATATCCATCCATGAAAGAAAACATTGCATGGCCTGCAGTACTGTCTACCAATAGATCAATGTTTGGAAGAGGATAATCATCCTTCGGTGTGGCTTTGTTCAAGTCTCGAAAGTCGATGCACAACCTAACTTTGCCATTTTTCTTGGGGATCACCACGATGTTCGCCAACCATTCGGGGTAATCGATGGCACGAATGAATTTTGCCTTTAGCAAGTCCTCTAGTCCTTCTTTTACAGGGCCTTCTAGTCGAGGGTCAAGCTTGCGCAATTTTTGCTTAATCGGCTTGCAATTAGGATTTAAGGGCAAACGATGTTCAACCAATTGGGGGTCTAAGCCTGGCATATCTTCATAAGTCCAAGCAAAAGCTTCTTGGTTACTTATAAGAAAGTCCACCAATCTTTTCTTCTCATTCGCTGACAAACTGGTACCAATTTGAAGAATTTTAGGATCTTCACTGGTTCCAATATTAATTTCTTCAATTGGATCATTCACCAAAGATGAGGGATGCTCTTGTTTCTGAATCTGAGTGAATTCTGGTAATTCTGACTCGGGTATTGCCATAGGTTCCATTTCACCGACTGCTTGTTCGATAAATGCTTTCTGGGGGGACTTTCGTGGAAAAAGAATAAATTGAGACATATTGAGTTCTGACATCCTGTAAAGAAGATAAAGGAAAGAGTTGGACGAAATTGACAACAAAAAAATTACTTGCATTTGCATATATATAAAAAAAAGTTCTTAGTTCATAGAATGGGTTCTCTCATGAGACGAGACAAAAAGATGTTCAAAATTACAAAATTCATGGGAGGATTTTGAAACAAAAGTGAATACTATCAGCCCCCAAGATCTTCTTCAAATTCCTTCATGATATCCCAGTCCTCTCATGTTCATCTGAAAAGATATGCTAATTGGTTGCAAGATGCCATCTTCATTTTTCCCAAGGCCAGTGAATGGACGGTAGCCACCTCTCAGAAGCAACTGAAAACCCTTGGGGTTTTTCATGAAATGAACATACAATAGGTGTTCTTGGTAACTTGCACAATTGCTTGAAATAGCATAAGCATTCCCGGATGGTTCATCTATCTCCATGTTCTGCATCCATTCTTCCAAAGGTCTGTCCTTTGTTGTTCTTAAGCTCGGTATATCTACCGGATCAATTGGCCTAGGGAGCATAGGTTGCATCAACCTCTTGACCAGATCCTCAGCACGGACAGTGATGACTGATGGACCAAAATTCCATTTTAGGCATTGATGAAGAGTGGATGGGATCGCTCGTACTTGATGGATCCAAGGTCGTCCCAAAAGCAGGTTGTATGATGGTGGTACGTCTACCACATGAAATACAATGCAATGGCTAGTATTTTCAATGATCACATTCATGTCGAGGGTACCTTTGCTGTTCATGCCTCGGCCATCGTATCCGTAGATCTTGGTATTATCAGAACGATATCCGTTTTCACGAAACCCCAATGTTTTAGCCGTGAGATCAGGACAAATATTCAAACCACTTCCTCCATCAATCAAAACATGTGGCACCGTCATCCCATTGACCTGAACAACGATGTAAAGAGCATCTTCATGGAAATATCCCCATTTTGAGAGGTCTTTTTCTGAGAAGGTAATTGACTGATTTTTAGAAGCTTGAATCGAGTCTCCCTCATCCATATGCTCTTCCAAGGGGAGAACGTCCAAATAGCATGGATCTTCATCTGAGGAGTCATTTGATGATTCGTCGCCTTGTAAGATAAAAGTCTTTGGAATCATAGGAAGTTTCTTGGGCAAACTTTCTATCCTGCCTTTCATCATAGCAATGAAATCTAGAGGTTCCTTACCTTGGTCTACCACCATGATTTTGTATGAGCTGCTCCCAATATAAGGTCGAATGTGCTCTTGTGGATGGTACGGAAGTGGAGTGACTGTAGTGATCATGGCTACTACCGTCTTTCCGTGGTCAGGGAATGGATTCCTTAGTATTTCAGGGGTACTATCATCACAAATCTTGAGATCTTTGTTGATGAAGTCTTGAATAATATTTTTGAGAACAAAACAATCCTCAGTGTCATGACCAGGGGTACGATGAAACTTGCACAGTTTTTCTTTATTTCCTCCCATCATTTTCGGAGGCTCTGACACTTTTGGCAAGACGATAGTTCCTTTGGCGAGAAGGTATTCCAGGATCTTCTCCCGAGACTGGCTCAGAGGAGTGAATTTTCGGTCGTAGCTCCAACCTGGGTGTTTGTTCTTCCTTTCATCGTCGCCTTTGAGAAACTGTGTGTTCTTCTTGAAACTGACTCCCTTGTCATGCTTGTAGTTATTATCATGGTCCTTTCTAATGCCAGCATTGGCTATGAATTGTGCAGGCAGTTGTGTCCTTCCTCCTTTCTTTCCATCTTCTTTGTACTTAGGAGCAATAATTCCATCAAAATCTCCTTCATCAATCCCTTCTTCTATCGAGTTTGCTTGTTCAATTAACTCAGCAAAGGTTTTGATCGGGGCATTGCGGATGAGACTTTTCAAGGGTTGGGCAAGATTTTTCCTAATGAGTGATAAGGCTTGTGTCTCAGAAATGGGCTCCTTCATCTTATTGCATTGCATTCTCCATTTTTGGATGAATTCTCGAGCCTTTTCTCCCTGTTTCTGACGAAGACTGCAAATGGTACTGAGGGTTGGAGCCATGGGAGCATTTTGTTCAAATCTTTCAACAAACATGTTAATCAACTTGTCAAACTCCTTCAGCTCGATTGGATTGATATTTTCTTTATACCATTGTGCGGCAATGCCTTCAAGACTTCTTGGAAAATATCGGAACAAAGCTCTGTTATTTGTCCGAATTTTGTAGCAATCATTGAAAAAGGTTGAAAGATGAACGTGTGGACAGGTGGTTCCATCATATCTGATGAATTCTCTGGGCAAGCCTTTCACGTCTTCGTCTCCTTCAATGCCAAGGTAGTAGTCCTCACATGAGTATGAACGTTTCCCCTTCCCCTTAAGCTCAAGATTGTTCATTCTTTTCTCCATTTCGTAGAATCTGCGCTTAGTCGGACTTTCATCATCACTTGATTCGACCAATTCTGGCTTGGTCTTTTTCTTTTTGCCCTTGATCTCCTTTACTTTTTCTTCAGAACTCTCACTGTCTGAGCTGCTGCTAGTGATGTATTTCTTTGTCTTTTTTACTTTCTTGGTAGGTTTTCTCTTCCTTTTGGGCTTCTCTTCCGAACTTTCAGTGGTGATAGGACTGGGTGAGCTGTTTTCTATCATAACATCTTTTCCCTTTTTATTTTTCTTTGTTGTCTTTTTCTTTTTGAGAGAAGACAGTTCGGGTTTTTCTTCCTTACTAGTTGTCGAATCTGAACTCAAATGGCCTTCATCCTCAACAAAAGACTTGTTTTTCTTCTTTCTTTTCTGCTTGGCAGTCTTTTCATTATCCGTCTCTGGAGTAACCATCAAAGCCTTTTGCTCTTCTTGCTCCTTCATAAATCGCTCCATGAACAAACGAAACATATAGTAAGCTTCTGGCTCGATTGCTGGGTGGCCAAGTGTTTCTGGACGGAGTTCAGAGGATGAAGCCTCGTTTTGAGGAGTCTGCTTAGCTTGCGATCTAGTTTCAACCATCTTGTTGGCTTTCAAGTATTCACCTTATGACATAAGAAAATAGATTTATTGGATGGAAATGACGACAAAATGAAGGTTCATATTACATTACAAGTTTTAAAAGTTACATCCATAGACACTAATAAAGATGACAACGACAGAAGGAATACAAAGTTGACAACATAAAACTTTTAGGGAAGGATGGATGGTGGTCGGTTGGCATCCCACCACTCAGCATATTCCTTCTTCACCACTGGGCCTATGAACCAAGTGTATGATATTTGTGTCTTCCATTCTTGTCGAGCTACTGCAAACAATGCCGTCCATTGAGGAGAACTAAGGTCAAATTCAGGAATAGCTCCAATTGGTGCATGCACAGAGACCATCTTCTGCCTTTGAGAGAACTGTCTCATACATCTATCAGCACAATAATCAACTATGAAGTAAGGGCCCAAGAGTGTGGTACGCCCATGATGATGGTGAGTGTATCGAGGTAGGCTCTGCCGACGATCACAATAATCCCAAATGATCTCTCCTTCATTCAATTGCTCGATCAAACGACGGTATTGCTCCAAGGTTGTTAATGATCCATCAGTGTTTCTGAATAGACTGGCTTGGGGTCCCGCATGCTTGAGGAACCACAATTGTAAAGCATATGTGCATCCTTCTATGAAGTCGATATCTCCAATGGTAAAGCGAGTGAGTCCTCGGTAAAGGAAGGCTAAAGCTGTCATTGCTACTGACAAGTGTCGGGTCCCTCTATGCCCCCATACTCGAAAAAGTTGGGCAATACGGACATCTAAAAGGTCACTTCCATTGGTAAAAAGGGTCACTCCTACTGTGCAGAGTATCATACAATGTTTAATTCTCCCTATGGCTTTTCGAGGTAGGGTAGAAGGTTCAACATAGGTTCCAAATTCTTCATACAGATTTTTCATGTTGATGCTTTGATTTTCATGGTTTTCTACTAAAGGCCAAGTTTTCCGTCCAGTAAAGTGAGCAATGAGGTCATTTGCATTGACCTTGGTTGGGTTCATAAGGAATTGTTTTTCCAATAGATCATTTGGGTCACAAGTTGGGGTAGGGAGGTCTAGTATTTCGGCAAATTCATCTAGTAATATTGTCATTTCTCCCCATGGAAACCAAAAAGAGGAGGTCCTTGGGTTCCAACGCTCGGCGATTGCATGTACCAAATTTCCATCAACTGACTGCATTCCTCCAGCTGCCACTGTCTCTAGCCCACATTCTTCAAAGTAAGAAGGAAACATCTGAGAGAAGGTGGGATGCCAAGTCCGATACCATTCGGGAGCCAAAGGTTGAGACTCAAGAGAAATGTAGGTGGACCGTTTGGGACCTTCCCCAAAGAGGATGTGATCATAAGGGAATGTGACACCACGTTGGAAAGAATACATCTTGAATGATGACTCTAAAAGATAAAGATGGAATTAATGGAAAACATTGACTATGTTGACAAAGACAATATGAGGTAGATGTGCGGAATGAGGTTGCAAATCATCACATAAGGTTTCACGCACATAAACATCTATCATGATTTTTTTTTTTTTTTTTTTTTTTTTTAGAAAATTGGGTATAGGAACCTAATTGAGATAATTTTATATCACGATAATCCGATATCAAGTTATGCTTATATACCTTACCCAAATGGCTTAGTACGAGCATAGATTCTTCCTTAGGCAACTAAAGGTATAGCTCATCAACTTCTTCTTGATCACTCGTCGATATACCATAAATTACCACTCATGGTACTAACGAGGGGGCGTTCCCGCCCAAGGTGTGGTCTAGTTGTAAGGCTTAGTCTTGTGCTACCGCCAAAGACCAAGCCCGGCAACATGATGACCGGGACAAATAGGTATGAGGAATTTTGAAATATAAGTAATCATATAAAATGAGTTGTCTCTAATGCAATGTTGCCTAAGTTTGAAGATTAAAATAGAAGAGCAAACATGGTTTTCAAATAACTCCTAAATTGAGAAGGGTGGTATGTGATCATAGATATGTGTGAACATGATTGATCCTTCTCAATTAGTCTTATGTGCAAGAAAACAATCACAATCACAATCACCAAACAATACAATGAAATGCCAATGGGGTCGAGGCCAAAAGAGGGGACATGCTTTATCATTGGCAATGTATGAGATGTTCAAATTATTGAAAATGTATCAATTATAATCATAGCCAAACGATAACGGGTCCCATCACGGTCGCCATCTGTTTGCATCCCAAAATTTTCATTGGTTTTGGAGTGCTCCAGAAAAATAAGGTTTTTGTTTTGAAAGAGGAAAGAAAGGGACTCGCCCGTCGGTACGAGGATCGACCATTACCGGCGCCTTTACCGGGGGTAATCAACCCAAGGACTATGTTTATCATTGATGCATTTCGTTTTAACTTAAACATCTTTTTGATTCTATATGCGGTGTAGAAAATATTGAAAGTTTGGAGTTTCAAACTTTTGAAAAGGTTCTTGAAGAATTGCTTGAAAAAGTGAAATGTTTTGAGGAAAAAGTGAAACTAGTAAATATCATCTGAAAAACTTGTGAAAACATTTTGAAATCACTTTAGTGTTCTCTTAAGACTTTAAGTAGGTTTGAGATTTTGCTCTAATTCGGTTACCACCTAGCTAGAGCTCCATCCCCTCTTGCTTAAGTTCTTTTAGAGAGGTGCTTGTGATCATAAGTGAAATAAAGTGGGTGAGAATGCATGAATGCATTTACCCTATATGATTGAAAAAAAGTAAAACATTCCTACCACAACATTCATCTAATATCATTCCTACCACAACATACATCTAAGATTTCGTTGTTATAATTATTATATATAAGAAGGAAAAGTTTTTGAAAATGGATAGAGATTGTAGACCATCAAGCATGATTCCAATATTGGGTCATTACTTGATTTGTGGTCATATTGAAGTTGGTAAATAGAAAGTTCATGAGATGAGAATGTTAAGAAGAATACAAGAGATAAAACACTCTTATGAAAGGAAAGAGAGAGATATAGAGAAAGACATGCATATTTGTGTACATATCATCACATATAAAGAGAAAAAGATGTATTGATTCGAAGAGAAAGAGAGATTTTAGAGGAAAAGAAAAATATCGTACGCATATATGGGTATGAGAAATGTTATAAGAGAAGATATTTGTCTTGAAAAGAGGAATACATATTTGAAAGAGAGGAGATGGAACACATGTACATACGTATTCATGCACAATAGAAAGTGAAAGCATAGAGAGAGAAAGATGGGGGTCATCATGTTGGCATAAATGTATATAACATGTGTATACATCCATACCTTCACAAGATTAAAAAAAATCAAGGAACAACTTAAAATTACCAACTTCAAATTTAATGTGGGCCGGAGGGGAGCTTGGACTCATGCAAGAGTCTAAGCTAAGTCCCTAAGGCCATATTAGAAGGTTCTTTTTGAAAATGTTTTGGAAAATATGATTTATATAAGTATAGAATGTTATTATTTAGTTTGTTGTAAGGGTTATATTTCTTCCACCGTTGGGTATGAAAGAAAACAAGCAACATAACGAAGCACTCGTTAGGGTTCCTAATGTGATGATTAAGAAAGAATCTAGCGCAAAATGTCATGAAAATGCATATTAATATGTACATTTTCGTGAGGGTTTATCCCGGGTTGGACAAGTCCCAACCTCAAAAATTAATATGAAAATAAAGAGTCCCCAAACCACACTCTCATTCCCGACATGCATTCACATGTAAGTAAAGAACCAAACAACTATGCATGCATAATATATAGATAACTTTCAAGGAAGGAAAGAAAGAAAGAGGATAATGAAAAAAAGCAAAGTTCAATTAGAAGGGAAGACATGATGTAACTATGAATTGATATACCACCTCATCTTCTCATGTTCCCGGTGCACTTGAGTATAGCCTCTTGACTCTAAAATAAAGATTGAGAGCTATCTCTTTTGGCCATGGAGAAATGAGGAAGAGAGGAAAATAAGAGGAAACAAAAAAAAAAAACAATAAGAATGTATTCATGAAAAGAAAGAACATGATTAAAATGAAAGATCATCTCATCTTTCTATGCTCCCGGTGCACTTTGAGTATAGCCTCTTGTCTCTAAAAAGAGATTGAGAGCTACCTTTTTTAGCCGTGGGGAGATGAAGATGAGAAGAAAATGTAGAAAGAGATACAATAACGAAGAAATGAAATAACAAGAATAAGACTATATTGAAGAAATGAAATAACAATAACAACAAAAATATATTGATTAAGGAAAAGAATAACAACAACAAGATTGAAGAGAAGAAAGAGCAAGAAGATATTGATAAAGAGAAAGAACAAGAACAACAAGAATACTTGAAAGAGCATGATTTAATCATAAAATAAAATATCATCTCATCTTCTCATGCTCCCGGTGCATTTGAGCATAGCCTCTTGTCTCTAAAAAGAGGTTGAGTGCTATCTCCTTTGGCCATGGGGAGATGAAGATGTGAAGAGAAAATGAAAACAACAACAAGACTATATTTAAGAAAAAAAAATAACATAATAATAAGAATATTAATGAAAAGAAAGAAGAGAGAAATGAGAGGGATGAAGATTACATACCTCTAATGGGAAATGACCTAAGAAAGATGAACACCTCCACTTGAAGATCCCCTTTTGAATGAAGCTCCAAGAGTGCTTGCTCTAAGTTGGAGAAGGAAATGGAAAGAGGGAGAGGGAGAGAGAGAGAGCTCAAGAGAAACTCTAAGTCTTCAAGTGAGAATACACTAGAGTTTCTCTCAAGGACCAATCTTGCCCAAGAGGGAGGATATGGGGGGGTATTTATAGAGGATTTTGGAGCCAAAACCCAAAATTTGAATTTTTTGACCTAAAAAGACTAAAATCACCCACCAAAAGGAGATTGTTTTGGCCAAAAGGAAGGGCAAATCGGTCTTGTCCACCCAAAAAGACTAAAATTACCCTCTAAAAGGATGTTTTTTGGTCAAAAGGAGGGGTAAATTGGTCTTGTTTACCAAAAAGACTAAAATCACCCTCTAAAAGGAGGTTTTTTGGTCAAAAGGAGGGGCAAATCGGTCTTGTTTAAAAAAGACTAAAATCACCCTCTAAAAGGAGGTTTTTTGATCAAAAGGAGGGGCAAATCGGTCTTGTTTAAAAAAAGACTAAAATCACCTTCTAAAAGGAGGTTTTTTGATCAAAAGGAGGGGCAAATCGGTCTTGTTTAAAAAAAGACTAAAATCACCCTCTAAAAGGAGGTTTTTGGTCAAAAGAAAGGGCAAATTAGTCTTAAATGATTGATTTGGATCTGAACTTGGGTTTTGGATCTAAAATTAGTATTTTGGATTTAATTTGGATCTGAGAGTAGTATTTTGGATTTAATTTGGATCTGAAAGTTGTATTTTGAAAATCTTGTGCCTAAATTTGAATTTCGCACTTGGATAAAACATCATAGTCCTTTAGAAAAATTTGGGGTGATTACAGTTATCTAATAGATAAACTTCCTCTAGCATCTCACACTGGGTGAAGGATGTGAGAATGGAGAGCTCACGGTTGCCAGGGACATTTGTCAACATATTTCCCCAAAAGGAAAGGTATATGAGTTGTGACAGACTACCTAGTTCTAATGGTATTGGACCACTAGATTTATTCCTTTCTGCAGTAAGACGTTGAAATCTTGTAGCATTGGAAAGAGAAGCTGGGAGAGGGCCATCAAAATTGTTTTCACCCATATAGAGTTGTTGGAGATTGGGCAGGAAGCGGCCAGCATCTTTAGGGAGATGCCCTGTTAGTTGATTGGTCATGAAACTCAAGCTAGACAAGCTCTCAGGCAGTGTACCAGTGAGATTGTTCATTTGCACATTAAAGAATGTCAAGTGGGTTAGGCTTCCCAACTCAGGAGGAATGTTCCCCTGTATCTGATTTTGGCTGATACTAAACCACTCCAGTTTTGTGAGATTAGCCAAAGCAACTGGAATGGTGCCAGTGAGCCTGTTACCATAAATGTTTATGCGCTTGAGTTCCAGCAAACCGCCTAGGAACTGTGGAATGCTTCCATAGAATTCGTTTTTTGCAGCAAGAAGCACTTGGAGATGATGACAATGGCCCAGCGTTTGTGGAATTAACCCTTTAAAATGGTTTCCCCATATGGAAAGTACTTTCAACGAAGGGAGGCAGCTAAAATTAATGGGAAGATTACCATGGAAACTGTCATTTGAAAGATCAAGAACCTCTAAGAAGGAGAGGTTGCTGATGTATGGGAAGATAGTACGTTCGAGTGCCATGCCACTGAGGTCCAGACCATCGACCCTTTGTGAACCACGACTGCATGAAACTCTATTCCAGTCGCAGAAGGAGATGTTGGAATTCCAACTTGATAACACATTATAAGGGTCTTTAGTGATGAGGTGTTTGAAAGACAGCAATGCGAATTGATCAGTGACGTTGCTCAGAGAAACTAGCGCTGAGGGCACCTCCCTTTGGCCGAGAACCACAATGAAGGTGAAGGAGGAGAAACACAAAAGAAAGACGAGCGGCTGAGGTGACCGACTGGTGGTTGCCATACATGTCAAACTTGTTATGCAGAACATGCATGAGCAGGAATTCAAGGTTTTTAATTTATGTATAGATTATCTTCTAGAAAATTTGTCCTTTTATTTCTTCAAGTGGTAGAAGGCTCGGTTCTTAACTGCTTTGGAATGCATTGCTTCATCAATGAGACTCTTTCTTGTTTCCCTTTACCACTTTCAGCTCTATTCAATCCCTAATCAAAGTTGTCAATTGAACTTTTTTTTTTCCTAGATATCCCGAACTGGTTCTGACCATAGTCACACATATGCTGTCTGCCTTGGAAACGAGCAGTTTAGCAATAAAAAAGTATGAAAATTTTTCTAAAATGAAAAAGAGGGAAAAAAACGAAAAAAAAATTTCTTTGGTGTGGAATTTCTTTTTCCAAAAAATTGCTTGAATCAGCTGGTTCATTCAAATCTATGCTAAATCAAATTGATCTAGCCCATATGTTTTTAAAACAAGTTATTGTTTTTTATTATCTTATATAGGTTGTTTATTTGTATCTCAAAAGAATATAATTTTCATATTTTGTGCTGACTAACAACCAAATCGTTTAAATCACCGGATCGACCAGCCCATCGAAGTTGCTTAGTAACTTTATCCACTCATTTCAAAAGCTGAATTTTCAAAGGTCGCAATCGGACGGACCACGATGGCCAGTTCTTGGTTTTGAAAGAGTCCAAATTTTCTTATATCCGGGTTGGATCTGATTTATTTGGGTTAATCCAAATCGAGACCCAATCTAACTTATATCTTTTTTTTTTATTTTTTTATTTCTCAATATTCCGATTTAATGATCAGGGCCAGATGCAACCCGTTGACAGCGTTAACTCCATAAAGCCACGCGTTCTGATGGGGTCATAGTTAATTACGCTCATGTCCCACTTGTATATATATATATATATATATATATATATATATATATATATATATATATATATATATATATATATATATATAGATAGAGAGAGAGAGAGAGAGAAAATAAAAACCTTTAAATGCAGAAGAAATTTATTTCGATTGGATTTGAAGCGTCAAAGGTGAAAAGGGGCAACACCATCACCAATGTTCCAATAGCGAAGCCATTGCATCCCTAATAAAATAAATTCAAGAACTGAAAAGAAATCCAAGTAAATATCCTCATTATATATCTGTATCCGAGATAAGCCTTAGGTCTGAACCTAACCACTTTCGATACTGGAACCTCTGTATATTGCTCATCAGTTTGGAGTGGCTGACCACTATAATCGACCTTTTGAGCAAGGGAGCACCAAGTCTATCTTAATTAGCAAAACCGGTTTTTCAATCGAGTCGACAATGCTGCCAGTTTGGTAATATAAACTATTTAGATGCAAATCAGTAGAAAGACAACATTTTAAAATGTCTAAAATGAAACAACACGTCGAGTTGACCACCTTCGATCTCATTTATCAACCATTAATTTCCTGTCCAATTATTGAATCAATGGACACTCGACACAGCTAGCCATCATGGTCAGATTGCGATGTTGTCATAATCTGCTTTTGAAACGAGTGGATGAAGTTGCCTGGCAACTTCCATGTTGTCGGCAGATCCGGTAACTTAAATGACTTCTTTGTGAATCAGCATAAAGTCTATGAAAAATTTCTTTTTTTTGAAAAATAAATAAACAGTATAAAAAACTAATTAAAAGCAATTTTTTTTTTAAAACAGGGGGACTTGATCAAGTTGACTTAGCGAAGATTTGAAGCAACCGGCTGATTCATGCCAATAATATTTCTAGCTAATCCGATCAACTATTCAACTATGCCAGTTGTTGGAAAATGGCTTTAAGAGTTTTACACCTCAAATGAGTGACAAAGTCTCTAAGCTCAAGCTGGTGATTTCCTCAAAAGAAAGTATTAGACATTATTTCATTATTGGCGCAAATACTGTGATTACCTTCATCATTCTACATTCATCAACTGAGCAGCACTGAAACAGGTTTGATTTATTGTATTTTATTTTGTCAAATTGTGTTACTTTCAAATCATATAAATTGAATATTTTTAATTAATTATACCTTGAAAAAATACGAAATTCATCTGTCTATCTTGCCAACTAGAAAGATTTAGGCAATGCCACGAGAAGCTTGTGGCTCGAAAGCTGGCACTCATTGAACAAACCACGTAGCTCACATTTATATTGTTGTTATTGAAGGAATCAATTCATAGAAGGAAGGAATTTATCATGCATTGCCAGCATTGGCCGCTGCACACCTGGCCGTCTTATCAACAATTATTGTTATTATTATATTATTTAATGATTATAATAATAATAGTAGTATTATTATTATATTGTAGGAACTCCCTTCATTGTGTAGGTTGGCAGTTTCATTGATGACTATTCAACTATTCAGCATAGTAGTTGCAAACGTTTTCATGACTAACGAGAACCACCACTTACATATACGTTGTGAGAGATGACAACAAATTAATATAATCATAAAAAAACACATTTTTTTATTTTTGAAAAAATAGTGATAAAACACGAAAAATAAGTCTACTGAATAAAATGGCAAAAAGATATTTTTTTTGAAAAGAATATCAAAACAAAAAACGTGGTTTTCCTGTCTTTTTCATAGTTTTTTTCATTTTTTTAGAAAGTTACCATTTTTTTTTTGCATTTTTTTGCATTTTATTTTTCATGCTTGCTGTATTATACGATAGGAGTTGAAAAGACTCACGCATGTAGTCAGCTGTGCTGCTGGACTTAAAAATGTGAAGCAAACACCTTCCAAAGTAGTAAACTTTCTACTCGTGTTCGTACGTACTGGACAACAGGCATGGCTATCACCAGTTGCTTTACCACCCAACCATAGTTACAAAATTTTAACAGAGGCCAAAATAGGTTTTTTTAATTTTTTTATCTAAGATGAACTAAAATTTATGAAATTTGCATATCAATGTTTGAATGTTTTAAAATTTGATGGCGGGGGACCAAGGCCCTTGTGGGCGCCCCTGCCTCTGTCCCTCGTGTGTGTAGTAACTATGGGTCTATCTAACTTACTATTAACAAATTTGGCTCGATGTATAATATCTTGTTAGATATTGTGGAATTTTAATAGTCACGGGTGTCATATCCCAAAGCATTAAAATAGCTTAATGATTTAGGCAAAAGCCGAAAAGTCAACAATCGAAAATCATAGCCACAAAAGAACATGAACTTAATGAGCTTTCTTTTGGCAATGTTTTGTAACATATTTTATTGATGTTTTAATCAATTTAAATGGATTTCAATTTTATCAAAGTGCTTCCTAAATGTTTTTTGCCACATTCAGGCCTCTACATGAGTATAAAAATTCAATCATGCTATTAGTATACTTCACATATAATTATGATGCTCATATCTTTCTTCAAGCAAGTAACCAAACCTGGTGATTGGTCATACCGATTATAGATGATAATTAATCACTGAGTTGATCTGACCATCACATACAGATTCTAGTATTTGGATCCCTATGTTACTGGAATGACAAAAATCCAGCATCCATAAGCACACAAATAAGCAATTATTTCACATGAGACTGTAAAAATATCACAATCATATATACATGTGGAAGACAAGTAGCTGATGCAAGCCAACAACCACCAACATCTAGCTCCAAAAAAAAAAAAAATCAAAATATTATGTAAATGTCAAGACATAAGCATCTTAAACATGTTATCCAGGTGAAAGAACCATGATCAAAGATGCATGCTAGAAGTTCCAGGAACAAGCAGGAACTAGGGGTCGTCTGGTAATCACAATAGGATATTATTGTTGTATGTATCTGCCATAATATTTAGGACAGATTCATGGAATGTTGTAACATAATATTACATAAATTTGCCTAATTATATAGAACAGTTACATACAGTTATTGTTGGCATTGCAGAGGCAAGTTACAATGTACGTAGCTTCACCCAGCTCTCTTGGTGGGGAAAAAAAGCCCCGTCAGAGGTAAGGAATTTTCTTGTAGAGGCCGCTATCACCATCTCTTATATCTTTGGCCGAGTAATGGCTGCTCAAGCCATTATAGTTCCAAGAAAATGATCAAATAAGATTATTTTGAGTGCTAAACAAAATCAAATTAGAAAGCAAGGAGAATTAAAATGAAAAAATGACCTATGGAAGTTCAACAAGGAGAACTTTAGAATTTGTCATTGAGTCGATATGGTCGATGATAGCTGAAGGGTCATATGGAGCCAATTACACCCAAATTAAGGCTGTCAATGTATCTGAGTTTAATTGGATATCTAACCAAACCAGTTCAAGAAATATCGGATATGGAAAAAAAATTTATATCCGATTAAGAAATTGGATCGGATTTGGATTTAAGAAACGACATCTGACTGGATTCAGATTCAGATTTGAATGTACAAATATATCCAATTGGATTTGCATTCAGATTCAGATACGGATTGGATTTAATTTTAAATAAAAATGTTATATTCAAATGTTCTTGCATTTTGAAAATCAACCAGAATTGAATCAAAATTCGAATTCAGATTGTGATATCGGATTTTAGATCCATTGTTTGTATTCGAATCAGAATTTTAATATGGATATGTGAATATATAAAAAAAAAAAACAGGTATAGTTCAAGATTTATCCTATTTGAATTTGATACGTTAACATCCCTCTCCCAACTCCAATCCCAGGACCCCAGAAAGACAATAAATAACAAACGATACAAACCCCTCAAATTATTCCCTACTGGCCTACAAGTGTCATACAATAGAGATAGCTAATAAGAAACTTTGATGGATAATCAAAATTAAAAACTCTATCATATATGTATGTGTGTGTGTGTGTATATATATATATATATGTAGGGCAGATTTTGTATTTAAAAAATAGCAGATTATAAAATTTCGACGAACTCCTAACTGAGGCTGTTAACAGTAGAAATGCTAGTTCTTTTTGGTAAATCCTGTTTCACTTCTTATTTGGCTTAGTAATCAACTAATCAACCTTGGTCAAAGCATGTATATTTAAACAGTTGAAGAAAGGAACGAAAATTTGACAGACGTCATTAAGATTGTCAAATTTATTCATGCCATCTCTTATTGTTAGATGTCATATGCAAAGTCTGCATGATGGGACATGAACTTGAAATTTGATGATTGAAAGCTCCAATCTGATCACATTTTATTTCACTAAAGAAAAAAGACTTGAGTGCTGCAAGTAATATGGGGATTTGTTGGAAAGTGATAAGAAGAGAAAAGAGTAAAGATAAAACTCTGAATTGATAGGCCACGAAAAGTTTCGAGGAATCCCGTCAATTTGGAATTTCAGTCACAGTTATAACAGAAAAATATAATTATTAAACTTTTTAGTTACTAAACTTTCAAAAAACTAAAATTTTTAGCTACTGCTCATAATTTGACGTTTGGAAAACTTAAGCATGTAGGAAAAAGATCAAAATTTTGACTTTTCCATGGATTTGCAGAAATTTCCAGAATTTCTTTTCCTTTTTTTTTTGCAAAATATTGTCACAACCAATTTATTGACCAAACCATCGCATGAAAAAAGGAGGTGTTCTTATCCCCCTCGCAAAACAGCGAATACGCGATCCTTGTTTCCACATTACCTCTTCCATGAGAAGGGCCTGAGATAGTTGCTTCCTCACTCTGTGTTCCTCATCAATCGCACCTTCCACCCCTTGTTCCATATGCTCCCTGCATTCCTCTAGCCGGCTTTGAAGGGTGGTAATGTTGTCACTAAGATTACAAAAAGAATATCTGTTCCAATGTAGAAGAGCCTTACGCAGGCGATTAAGCTTAAGAAGGAGGCGCATCATTGGGCACCCCCGAGCCTCACCTCTCCAAGCTTCAAGCATCACTACCTTACCTTCCCTGTCCATCAACCAAGGCTTAAAGAATCTAAACGGCTTCTGACCCCGTGTATCATCATTAATGTCCTTGGACTGATATAGAAGCACACTATGATTGGATGTGGCTGCCGTCTAGACCTTAAGCCTGCCTTCTCCACCAAAACCAGTTTGCCAGTCATTGTTAACCATGCACCAATCCAGCTTACACTGCACGGAGTCTTGCCCTTGTCTATGGTTCGACCACATAAACCACTTGTTACTGTCTTCAACCTCCTTTAACCTGCAAGCATAAACAAAGCGACTGAAAGATAGTCAAGAAGCAGGTAACGGAGCCGAACCCGATTTATTTCAGCTGTTGAGCATGGCATTGAAATCACCAATTAACATAACCACTCCTTCGACTCTAGAAACAAGGGCCTCTAGTTTGTAAAGGCTTTGCAGCCTTTCCCAAAACCTAGGAGGCAGGTACACACCAAAAACTACAAAGACTTTGTCATTTGCCTGTCTACGAAAAGAAACACCAACCCAATTATGATCAACAACCAGAGAAGTAGCTTCCATTTCCTCCTCTTTCCAAACACATAATATTCTCACCACACCATCAGTACCTTCAACGTTAGACACAAATCTATAGTTGTGGTATCTTTGCATAATTATCTTTCAAGAACAAACCCAACAGAAGGATTAAACTTTTTGAGAATCAGACTTAATTCTTGCTGTGCAGGCCTCTTCGCAAGGCCTCTAATGTTCCAGCTAAATACTGTTATGATTTAAAATGTTGATAGCCTCTACCCTTGCTCCCTCAATTCTGAGAGCCCTGCCATTAGCATTCTCTTCATTATCTTCCACATTTGGAAGGTTTATAAGTGCCTGATTCATATTGTCAGCCACCTTTTTCCGCTTCTTGGACCCATTATATCGGTGAACAATTGCATCTTCCAAACTAATCACAGTGGCTGGTGGGCGACCTTTCTTGCCCTTGCTGGCAAACCTGGTTGATTTTCTCGTCCCCCTCTGCCTAGCATCAACTACTTCAATGTGGCCGATCACAAGGTCAGAACCCTGATCAGTGCCCTCCTTCATATTCAAACTATCATCCTTCTCCTTGCCAAAGTAAGAATCCTTAACCCCAGCTGCGAACATGAATTTGATTGGAGGTACATGATCATCCCGGCTGTTAGTGGTGGTCTGTTGTAGACAAAGGAAAGGGTTGGGAATCCCTTCATCAGCGTTTTCAGTCTTTCCTTCCTCTGACGTGCTCTGTGAAGAGTCCCTCCCCCTGTCGTCCCTCCTTTATTAAAGTTTTTCATCACCTGGCTACCCTCTCTCTCTACCTTTTTCTGCTTTAAGCCCCCATCTCCAATATCAAGAGCCAACCTAGTTCTCAGACCTGGGTCAGTCTGATTACCATTCCCTGCTTCATTCTCAAGCTGACTCCCAAGTGAGGCCAATCTGTTTCCTTGTGTGTCCCTTCTACCAGAGTCATTTTTCTGCATCCCACCTCTTTGTTTCTTAATGACCAGAACTCTACTCCAAACTTGCTCCTCAGCCCCTGACGTTTCTGCTTTACCCTTATTCCTACATGTAGTGTGAAGTAGTGCGACAAACACAGCAGTAACGAACCCTAGATTCATATAACACTTCTTGAGATATCCTGTTTCCCTTGGCTTCAATGATGATTTTGGGCACCGGTCTAAATCAAGCGGAACATCCATGCACACCCGAGCAAAACCTAGTTTGTCCCTGTGCATTGTTCATTCATCTGCTCTATTGAAGGAGGCACCCATCCCACTAGCAATAGCTTTAAAGCTATACGAATTCCTAAACAAAACTGGAAGTAGAGGAAGACGAATCCACAAAGGGATCGATTCCTTTTCATTCAGGCGTAATTCAGTGCCTGGCTTCCAACGACTGGTAATCAGAAGCCGACCCCCAACTACCCATTTTCTGTACATTACCTCTCTGAGCTCTTCCTCAGAACTCACCCGCACCAAGAATCTCCCACTCCCAATAACAGAAAATGTTGGACAATTTACATTAATCGAAAGCTTACACAAGGCCTGGAAAACATACCTGTAGTCCATGCCTATGCTCATTCTACCTCCGTAAAAGCCAGCTACTACCACAAACCGATATTGCTCCTCCATTTTCTGGTGCGCCTCAGCAGGGAAGACCACCATGGGTTCATCCCCAGATCTGTCCACAGTCACCGCCGGGCACTACTGAAAATCTGACTCCTGGCTACCAACAACAACACCTGCCCACCCTTTTAACTTCCTCGTTTGAGGGGTGGTTGGAGCATCACTTCGCCCTGCTGCATATCCTTGTCACCGCTATCTTCTTCCATTCCTTGCAGGTTGGAGTTGTTGCACTTTGCTTCGCTCCTTTGGGTTGCTCCATCCGTGCTCCCCATGTTTGGCAACTCACCCCTATTGTTGAGATCCATCAGTCCACCGTTTCGCATCTCCCCAGCGAGCTTTCCCTTCCCCACTCGATGCCCTAATCTTCTCCCCTCAGAGCTTCTCTCTCCTTCGATTTCAATCCCCCCGGCGAGCTCCGGGGGTCCCCCACCGAGCTTTCCCTTCCCCACGCGATGCCCTAGCTTGCTCTCCCCTGAGAGCTTCTCTCTCACATCTCTAAGGGGAGCCTTGTTCATCTAGTTGGAACATTCCTTGCTGCTAATCATTGAGGCCTGTTGGTTTTGCTCGTCTACTAAGTTGCTGTCGAGCTCTCTCCTTATTTATTCTTTGATGTTCTCGAGAGAAGATGGACTCTCAATATATAGAGTGCAGGCCAGACCATTTTAGGTAAGATAATCATGGAAATCCTGCATGATAAACAAAGTATCAAGAAAAAAGGGATCAGATCTGTTATTGTTATGCAGACTACATTTTAGGTTGTTAATGGATTGGGATAGAAGTGAGAAGAGTAAATCAGCAAAACGTGATTTTACGGATATTGAAAATAAGAATATTGCTGAAGACGTTGAGGATCTTGATGTCAATGAAAAGACAAGAATTAAGGAAGACGTTGAGGATCTTGATATCAACTGAAATTACTTAAAAGTGAGACATGGCAGATTTGTTCCGTTATAACCTTCATTTTTGTAATCCTTCATCCGCTCCAAAAATTGTGGATAATGTAAATGTAAGTGAGAAATATTTTTTTAGTACTCTCAATTCTTCAAGAAATTGTGTATTATCATGATCTTGTATACCAAAAATCTTGTAATTGATAACTTTTTTTCGTAGTATATATATGTTGTTCAAAGGAATGAATAAAAACAAGTTCTCTCCAGCTTTATCTTTCACGCTTCCTCTGAATAAGTTTTCTCATGTTATCAGAGCAAAACAAGAGAGGGAAATCGGCTGCTTCCTTCCATTAACTCCAAAAAAATCCAAACTTTTGTAGAGAGGTCCTTCAGACACCTGGAATTGGAATAATCTTCTGCTCGACAGCTAGAATCGCCTGAAGAATCAGCACCGGCCTTCCTCTCTGCCGCCTGATACACCTTTGTCTCAAGCAAATTATTCCAGAGAACAGCGGGAAAGGAAGTCAGGGAGGGCGCGTTTCTCGCCAGATTCTTCCTCTACTCCGGCAGTGACCCCTATCACCAGAATTTCTCAGGGTCGACTGAATTTCTCTGTTGCGGATGTCAGTGACGAGCCCGTTGCAAATCTCCTCTCGGCAGCTCCTGTTCTCATACTACAGGTTCAGCTCGACGGCAGGTTCTCTCAACCCTTCACTGAATCACAAACTCAGGCAGTCATATTTGCTTCTGTTCAAAGGCTTTGGTTTCTTCTCTGATTTAAGACAGCAAAAGAGCTTCTCCAGCAGAGGAAACAGGGAGGAAACAGAAGTTGGGTCTATTAGGGAGGAAACAGAATCATCTACACCGACTTGTCATATGAGCATATATTCTCTTTGCAATGGGAGGAAAATTTAATATTACTCACATAGTTGATTTCTTGAAGAACAATTCCTCCCTCTTCCATTGGTTCTCCATATAGCGCTCTGGCAATAGCTTGGAAAGTGCATCGATTCCATAAAAATACTGGCAATTTAGGAACCCTAATCCAGATTGGCACTCCCATATTCTCCTCAATCGATAAGGAGCATCTTGGATCCCTTCTGCTGGCAGCCATCACTCTTCCACCCAGTTTCCATTCTTCCCTTCTAAAAACTACGCTGAGTTCGTCCTAATTGTGAACCCTTCCAAACCAGTCATTTCTTTGCTAGTTTTCATTCCATCCAAACAACAAGAATCCTGAAAAATATTTTTTAATGGAGGAGAAAGAATCAAACCTGATGAGGACTCACGGTTCTCCCCTTCGATTCTTTTTGTTATCAATTGATTCTCCATCTCTTGCTCTATCTTCTAGTCACTCACCAGCTGGTTGTCTTCAAGTTACTCCCCAATTGCTGGTCTCCTGTAAATCAATCTCTGCATTCCAATCATTCTGGGTCTAACATTCCTTTTCAACTTCCATCTGCCTATGGAGAAACTGAAACTTGTTATCCCCCAATTCTGGTTCTGCTTTTGATCTGGGTCTCTCCTTTATTAACTCCTGACATAATGATAGATCTTCAATTCCTTCCACCCTTCTTTCTTTGCCACACTCCCTTGAGAAAAACCACCAATTGATTAACTCTACACTGACTTGCCATATGAATATATATTTGCTTTGAGGAATAATTAGCTATCGAGTTCTTCTTTTGTGTTCTTTGACCAGACTACCACACCTAACATCACATTAAAGAAGCTCTAATCTTTAGTTGGGTTCCTTGTTTGTTGATATATTAGGCAGCTATTATAGCCATTACTACCATTTATGTTTCTCCAAAATTCAAAAACAAAGATAAAAATAGAATTTTGTTGGCATTTGCATGGATCAAACATCTATTCTATGGAAATTTAACAGTTAACCAAGTTTGTTAGTTATGCATAGTACCCAGTTTAGAAATGGTTGCTCTGTTATGCTGGAACTTTTGAATTCATTAAAGAACTTTGGGATTAATTTGAGGCAAGTAATGCATCCTGTTGCTGCTTGATCAGGACTAAGAAACAAACGTTCAGCAGTCGACGGCAGAATCACCACCAAATTTCTCAGAACAAAAGTGAAAGAAATGCTCTGTCATTTGATTGTCTTACCTTCTTAGTCAAAAGCAGAATGTATGTTGCATGAACAGCTTTCTAGGGATTAGGTTCCTTGCATTTGTTAAGCAAAATCAATCTGTGCAATGGAGAAAGATTAGCAGATTAATGCTGCTATTCACAATGATGTTTGACAATAATTGACTCAACCCTCAAAAGCACACAAAAAGAAACATGCCAAAACACACAGATACAGGTTAGCAGTTAAACTGCACAAAAAGAAGATTAATTTCTACGTAAGATTAAGGAGCCAAAAAGCATATTATTTGACAATAATTTCTTAGGCGACTTATAGCATAACCAGTACTCAAATATTTAATTCACAAGAAAAATAAGATCAGCATTACTTACACAAGTGAAAGCACACAAATAAGCAATTATTTCACATAAGACTGTAAAAATATACCTGTGGAAGATAAGCAGCTGAAGCAAGCCAACAACCACCAGCATCTAGCTCCAAAAAAAAAAAAGAATTAAAATATCATTTAAATGTCTTGACATAACATCTTAAACACGTTATCCAGGTGAAAGCAGGAACTAGGGGTCGTCTGGTAATCACAACTGGATATTATTGTTATACTCATCTGCCATAATATTTAGGACAGATTCATAGGACAGATTCATGGAACTTTTTAACATAATATTACATAACTCTGCCTAATATTTGGGACAGATATATGGAACAATTACATACTGTTATTATTGGCATATGCAGAGGCAAGTTACGATGTACGTAGCTTCACCTAGCCTGTTGGTGGTGAAAAAAAGCCCCATTAGAGGTAAGGGGTATTCTTGTAGTGGCCATATCACCATCTCTTGTATCTTTGGCCAAGTAAAGGCTGCTCAAGCCATTATAGTTCCAAGAAAATAATCAAATAAGATTATTTTGAGTGCTAAAAAAAATCAAGTTAGAAAACATGGAGAACTAAATTGAAAAAATAACCTGTGAAAGTCCGCCAAGGAGAACTTTAGAATTTGTCATTGAATGGATATGGTGAACCATAGCTGAAAGGTCATATAGAGCCAATTCTGACCAAATTAGGTTTGTCGTTTGACAATGTAACTGATTTTAATTGGATATCCAACCAAACCAGTTCAAAAAATATCAGATATGGAAAAAAAATTAACATCCGATTAAGCAATTGGAGCGGATTCGGGTTTAAGAAATGACATCTGATTGGATCATGATTCAGATTTGAATGTACATATATATCCAACTGGATTCGGATTCAGATTCAGATATGGATTGGATTTAATTCTAAATAAAAATCTTACACTCAAATGCTCTTACATTTTGAAAATCAGCCAGAATTGATTCAAAATTCGAATTCAGATTGTGATATTGGATTTTAGATCCATTGTTTGTATTCAAATCAGAATTTGAATATGGATATGTGAATATCTAAAAAAACAGATATAGTTCAAGATGTATCCTATTTGAATCTGATACATTAACATCCCTACTCCCAACCCCAATCCCAGGACTCCAGAAAGACAATAGATAACAAAAGATACCAACCCCTCAAATTATTCCCTACTGGCCTGCAAGTGTCATACAATGGAGATAGCTAATAAGAAACTTTGGTAGATAATCAAAATTAAAAACTCTTATCATATATGTGTGTGTGTGTGTGTGTGTCTGTGTGTATAGGGCAGATTTTGTATTAAAAAATAGCAGATTATAAATTTTTGACGAACTCCTGGCAGAGGCTGTTAACAGTAGAAATGCTAGTTCTTTTGATAAATCCTATTTCACTTCTTATTTGGCTTAGTAATCAACTGATCAACATTGCTCAAAGCATGTAAATTTAAACAGTCGAAGGAAGGAACGAAAATTTGACAGAAGTCATTAAGAATGTCATATTTATTCAAGCCATCTCTTATTGTTAGATGTCATATGCAAAGTCTGGACGATGCGAAATGTACATGACCTTGAAATTTGACGATTGGAAGCTCCAATCTGATCACATTTTGTTTCACTAAAGAAAAAAGATGTCACTGCTGCAAGTAAAATAGGGACTTGTTCGAAAGTGATAAGAAGAGCTAAGACACTAAATCTAAACTCTGAATTGATAGGCCACCAAAAGATTCAAGGAAGCCCATCACTTTGGAAACTCAGTCATAGTTATAACAGAAAAAAAAATTAATTATCAAACTTTTTACTTACTAAACTTTCAAAACACCAATTTTTTCAACAATTGCTAATAATGTGACGTTTGGAAAACTTAAGAATGTAGGAAAAAAGTCAAAATTTCGACTTTTCCATGGATTTGCAGAAATTTCCAGAAATTTTTTTTGGGGAAAATGTTGTCACAACCAATTTGTTGATCAAAGTTTTCAAATCTCAAAGACTGATTGAGATGTTCCAATGCAAAAGTTCTTAATTTCTGTCTCCTATATATGGGCCTAATTGTTTCCAAGTATGAGAAGAAGGGCAACGATCAGAAACACAAGTTCAACAGGGTTGAAAAACAATAATCCAAACATACTCTGTAAGGGAGACCGCCAAAACACAGGAAGCCCTGGTACAGGTTGAGTCTTTCGACTTCGACAATGGAAACAGTACGGATGTTGTAGAAAGAAGGAGAGGAGAGTATACAAAAGAATGAGGAATGAAATCATAATCCAAGCGGACCCTGAAACAGAGCCTCAGATTGTTGATCGCATTCCCAGTCAGCCTTAAAGGGAATCAATTTACGAAAAAGCTTGACCACATCCTTATGAAGACTATGGTGATCTCCTATCGTAGCATCAAATCCGTATCTGCTAATTGGATATGAATATATCTCAATCCAAATTAAATCCCATCAAATGTCATTTTCTAAATCCGAATTTGATCCCATTTCTAAATCGAATATTAAGTTTTTTTTTTCGTATCCAATTTTTTTCAAAATGGTTCAGTCGGATATCCAATTCAAATCAGATATCCAATTTCTATCGGATATATTGACATCCCTAGTTACATTCAACACCTCGACCATTCATGGGATTGAATTCGATGACAAAACAAACCCCTTACAAGGACAAATATGTAGATGGATGTTCCATGCATTCCCAACCTTTACCAGAAATTCAAAAAAGAAGTGAGCCCTGTATTGTGCAAGAAGTTCCACGTTTACCAGAAATTCAAAAAAGAAGTGAGCCCCGTATTCTGCAAGAAGTTCCACGGAGTCTCCATCTCTAGCATAGTTTAGAAAAATGCTTAAATTTTGATGATAATTGAAGATAAGGTGTCGTGTTTTTATTTTTTACTTTTAACCAGGCCAAACTAAAGCTGTGCGTTGCCAAATGCCAACTAAAGAAGCCTGATGTTAGGAGCAATCCATCATCATGGTCCAGTAGTGCCCACACCAAACCACCAAATTTCTTTTATTTCTATTTTAACTATTTATTATTTTTATATATTGGAGGCCGTTATAACATGAAAAAGTTTTATTAACAGGTCGGATGCCTACCCTCCAGCAGATCCATTTCTTGAGAGCAAAAAAAGGAATGGGGAGGCTTCTATTTTCACTTCAGTATTTGGATTTAGCCTCCCACTTCTATTTAACCGAAAATTCTGTTTACACAAAAAGATGGAAGACCAACCCGTGCAGTTAAGACAGCATGACTGTCTAATTTCCTTCATTTAGCTGGACCTGTAGTCGAAACAACATCACCCGGAACATAGAAGCCAGAGAAAACACAAGTAAGCACTCCATATCAAGGTGTTGAATCAGAGCAGTGGTGGAGTCAGAAATTTTTGTCTTTAAACTTCAACCTTTAAAGAACACTCTAAGTTTAAATTTCAATCTTTAAGGGAAACTCATATGCAAATAAAGTAAATTTTATGGGCCTGTGTGCCTATAACATTACTCCGCCACTGAATTAGAGCCCAATTGAAAGTATTCTCTTTAATTTTGTAGTCAATTATAGCTTTCATGGATGAATGGTCCCAAAATGCACCATTGAGACACTTTTGTCCAGCATATGAGGGTGTATCTGTGACACTCAACTCTCTTATCTTTTTCCATTTTATTTAATTTTTGAAATACTAATACGGATCTGACCAAAGTTCTTACGTACGCTAGTACCTTGTTCTAGATGGGGAGTCATAGACACCCAATCCAACCCAAACCAGTGGATGAGATGGATGGAATTCCAAGAATACAATATGTTGTCACAAAAGTACATCTTCACAAACAAACAGGTGACTAAGTTTACATTACGTTTTTGGAACATCCGGTGTGAACAAACACTCTAGGACCGACTGTTGTTAGAAACTTGGCTCTCTCTCTCTCTCTCACTTTCTTAACACACCAATAAAATGGAATCAAAAGAAAAGAAAGACATAGAAAGAACACACAAAGATTTTAAGTGGTTTGGAGACAACGTTTTCTTAGGTCCATGGCCACCACACAAAGCAGTTTTCACTGTCAGAAAAAAATTACAAAGTACAAGCCAAAACGACGTCCTCTTAAACATGAGATTAGAGCAAAACCCACAAAATAAAAAATTACATAAATACCCTTACAAAAATCAGGGAAGGCTATCAAGTATGGATCAGATTCAACACTCCAACAGCAGTCACTGAAGCCATTTGTTTTTAGAAATTTTTGAAGGGGCCAAAGTGATCCATTCTGAGGTCAGTTGGATGAAGGGAACATCTTATAGGAGAATGATTTCATTATATCTTTTTGAGAAGAAAAGCTTCCATTTCATAAGAAGCAAATTTTTCATTATTTAACTCCAATTATGACAACCTTCCTCTTCTATTTCTCATCTTACAGCAGACACTGTTGTTTAGAGTAGAGAAACATCCTTCCACATTTTCTTAATATGAAATAAAATAGTTTAGGAGATAAAAGGCTCTTTTGGAAGGTGCTCTTTGAAATGGGTCTGGAGATGGCATGAAGCCGGTAGCTTTATCAGAGGATTATTTGATCACCTGTCTATGGACCGCATTAAATTTCAAAACTTCTCCATCTTTTGGAGAAATCTGCCTTTTTTTTTTTCACTTACGTAGTGTGCTTCTATAAAGGCATACTATTGACTTGTGGTGACTATAATATCTTGTATAATTTGTTCACACGAATTACTTGCAAACATGACTTCCACTCATCTTTCTCCCATGATGGTGGGAAAACATCATCTTTGTAAAAATAATTGCTATCATTGATATTTTTTTCTAATATTGTTACATAAAGCTAGGCTATACTTCTATGCTTAAAAAAAAATCACAGGTTTCATACTTAATTTGTGTACGTCCCCCTATCCTGTAACATTTACACTTGAAAATATGAAAATTATGAGCGCAATAATAATGTAATTGATACGGACAATCAAATGGATTCATAAACTTGGCTAGGCTGGCAAAAAAATGTGTGTGCACTAGGAGGCTAGTTCCACCATAAACTGTGTAATCCGTATAATCAAACGGTAGTTAGCTGGGCTTTCCAAAGTATGTGAACGCACAATTGGAATGTGTACATTAGAAAATATGAGGATTATGAGTGTCACAATGGGTCTAAAGTATTTATCAAATATATAATGAACAATATAACATCATCAATGCTAGCTCAAATTTAAAGTGTATTATTTTAGTTACCATATAGTGCAACAAAAGCCCTAGGGTTTGGTAGACCAACTCGGGGCAATGGTTGGTCTACATCTCCAACTGGCATAGCCTGCAATTTTTTGTGCAAGCTGAAGCAGCTTAAGACCTTGGAGGCAAAAGGGAAATAAGGGACGTCTCCAACAGGGTTGATGCAGATAGAGGCAAACAGTTTTTGCTTAGAACCCTAAGGCATCGATTCTATTTGCCCCTAAAGGGGAATCTAAATTAATCTGTCAAACTTAAAACTAAGAAGTGAATCATTGAAAAAAATTTGAGCTATTTCCACTATCAGAAAAAAATTACAAAGTACAAGCTAAAATGCCGCACAAAGCTATTTCCACAAAATAAAAAATTACATAAATTCCCTTACAGAAATTAGGGAAGGCTATCAAGTATGGATCAGACTCAACACTCCAACAGCTGGCTTCAGGCCATTATGTTTTTAAAATTTTTTGAAGGGGCCAAAGTGATTTTCTTTTTCTTTTTCTTGACTGCCAAAGAGTAAGTTAATTTATATTTCTCAAATTGGGAGGGTACACTGAACTCATGATAACCATGTGAACGGTATTTTTTTCCCCTCATTCTAAGGGCATCTTTTCGTCTTTCTAACATGGGTAATTTGGCACCCGAACCATTGACTTGAATGTTGGGGTTCGGGTATTCGATCTATTGACTTACCATGAGGAAGAACAACTTGTCCAAGACAAGTTCCACAGGGACAAATTCTCACCATTCTGAGGTCAGTTCCTCAATGCGTAAATAGTTTACTCAAGTTCAATCAAATCAACTTTTTGAAACTCAAACTTGACTTGTTTATAATCGTGAGTTTTGAGTTAAGCTTCAGCTTAACAGAGCAAATTCAAGTCCAGCTTCACTTGGCTTGACTCGTTTTACTGCTCTATCCACATGACACACACAAATGGACTAGTCCCCTGTTTATAATGGTGAAACAAGTAAGTTGGAGTGGGGAAGTTTCACCTAAGGATGTCAATATGTCTCATTTGAATTGGATGTCCAAGCCAACTGCTCCATAAACATTTGGATGAAGAAAAGAAATTTACTAATCAACTAAAAAAATCAGATAGGATTTGAAATTAAGAAATGACATCCAATAGATTCAGATTCAAATATGCATAAATATCGATCCAATACGGATTCAGTTATACAAATGTCCAATTGAATTCAGATTCAGAAACACAAAAAATATCTGATCAGACCCAGATCGGACTTAGTTTTAAATAATATTCTATATTCAATGCACTTATATTTTGTAAATCAGTCAGATTCAGTTCAAAATTTTGGATTCAGATTCAAATATAAAAATAGGATTCTGATCGGATTCTGATTGTGCCATCTGATTTCATATTCAGATTAGGATGAGAAAAGAATGGATTTTGATCAGATTCAAATCATGAAAT